>NC_088214.1:31797320-32097320 GCF_036934945.1 Oncorhynchus masou masou | reverse complement strand
CAGTAACAGGGTTTCCCTTTTCTGCTCCTCAGGTTCTTTACCTACGGGGACCTGCCCTTAGAGCAGCACCTGAAACAGATCCATGAGGAGGCTCTGTCCAAGTTTGAACGCACTGAGCCTGACACTGCTGTCCCTAACCAAGTCCACTGGGACAGGCCTGTGAGTCTTCCCATTTAGTATCATTGTAGCTCAGTCAGTACCAGCTATCAGATATTAGTTAATTCATTATCAGTTTGAATACATTTCACTGTAATTTCTTATTTGAATGATCTTGATGATAAGGTGCTGTTTGATAATGTTTTGATGTCTTTTTTTATGTGTGAAGCCAAATGTAAATTTCCACATTGTGTGGACAATAAATCTTTTATAATTCCTGTAATTCTATTTGATTTGTCCACAGAGAGAGGACCATGTGACCTGCAGTCCCGATGTTATGGCGCCTGATGCAGCCAAACAGAACACACTGTGTATGAGCTACCTGCTTGGAGAGTATGTAATGCTGATCTACTACAACACTAACAGTTGTTTCTCTAAAATTGTGTCTGGGATAGTATACATTGTTCAGTTTTAAAGCGACTGTAACCTCTATTGGTGCATACTGTGATTTCCACATGCATTTTGGTCATTTAACTTGAAATCAGTAAGTGATAATGTAGTGGTGTCACTCATGTGTTCTTCTCTCTGCAGTATCACAGATACATTTGAGGGCTTCACCCTGAGTCTGATGTCCTCTCTGATGATTTCTGGACCTAACGCTCCCTTCTACAAGGCCCTTATAGAACCCAAGATAGGAACAGACTTTTCTTCTGTAGTAGGGTAGGTTCAAGTGGGAGGCGTTTAGAACTTGTTACACGAGAACAACATTGTCATAGAATGCTGGGGTGCAATGTAAGAAATGTTGTTTTAAAGTGTTTGCCTTTTAAGTGGAACAGTATATACTTAATTTACCGGTGTATATTTTTCAGATATGATGGGAGCACCAAAGAGGCATCGTTCAGTATTGGCTTACAAGGAATGGCCGAAGAAGATACCGAGAAAGTCAAGCAAATCATCATCCAAACCTTTGATGAAATCATTGCGTAAGTGCACTTGCTGCTAATGTTTCTTGTAACTTTTGTCATCACAATAATGCCGTTTCATCTAACTGTATTTCCCTCCTAACGGTCCAGTAATGGATTTGAGGAGGAGAGGATAGAGGCCCTGCTTCATAAGATTGAGATCCAGATGAAACATCAGTCTACCAGCTTCGGCCTGTCTCTGGCCTCGGTGAGTACAGTACAAGGCCACAGCATGACTTGTGCCTTCCCTGTGCTTTAACCATGAACAAGTCCTTGTCAAGTCCCTAAACCCCCCCCCCTTTCACCCTAAACAGAGATTAAATGTGCAGGGAATGACATTGTACATTGAGCTCCTAAAGTATTTGGACAGTGACACATTATTTGTTGTTTTGATTCTGTTCTCCAGCACTTTGGATTTGAAATAATACAATGACTATGAGGTTAAAGTGCAGACTGTCACCTTTTAATTTTAGGGTATTTTCATCAATATCGATATTTTCATCAACTGTTCCGAAATTACAGGACTTTTTGTACATAGTCCCCAATTTTTTAGGAGACAAAAAGTATTAGGTCAAATGTACTTTTTTTTTTTTTTACGACGACGACCTAACCCGGACAACGCTGGGCCAATTGTGTGCCACCCTATGGGACTCCCAATCACGGCCGGTTGAGATACAGTCTGGAATTGAACCATGGCATATAATGATGCCTCTAGCACTGAGATGCAGTAAAAGTTAAGTATTTGATCCCATATTCATAGCACGCAATGACTACATCAAGCTTGTGACTACAAATTTGTTAGGATGCATTTGCTGTTTCTTTTGGTTGTTTTTCAGATTATTTGGTGCCCAATGTGTCATTTTGGAGTCACTTTATTTGTAAATATATGTTTCTAAACACTTCTTCTAAAATATGTTTCTAAACACTTCTACATTAATATGGATGCTACCAATGTTATGGATAATCCTGAATGAATTGTGAATAATGATGAGTTGGGAAGTTAGATGCACAAATTGTATCATTTCAAATCCAAAGTGCTGGAGTACAGAGACAAAACAACCAAAAATGTATCACTGTCTCAATGCTTTTGTAGCTCACTGTATATATAGACAGACTCAAGAATGTACACATAACCATAGTGACTGTCCTGTGAGTACTCCTGTATACAGCATGACCTCTGGTAAGCTTAGTATTCCGTTAGTCAGCACCTCTCTAACTATGTTGGTGTTTTGTGTGGGTCAACTCATGCTTACTTGTCTCTGCCGTACATAACTTCCTGCTGGAACCACGATGGACACACACAAACACACACACCTGGGCAGCTCTTATGTACAGTGTAATCATGTTTCACCCTGTATGTTGTCTCTCTGCTAACAGTACATAGCTTCCTGTTGGAACCATGATGGAGACCCGGTTCAGCTGCTGAAGATCTGCGACAGTGTGACCCAGTTCAGACAGGCCTTGAAGGACAACCCTCGCTTCCTCCAGGAGAAAGTCGTGCACTATTTCAAGGTGAGTAACCAGACAGGAGAAAATAAGTTGAGTTTTAAATTTCAGTATAGACAGCATCTAAATCTGAATTACGTATGTAACAGGAAATTCAACAAAACAAATCAATAAAGGAGATTCAGCAGTCTAATCAAGGAAGTTGAGAAGTTATCGTGCAGGGGTCATAGACCATGGTGTTGTTGAAAGCAGAACATGACATCATCAGTGTAATAATGTCATTCACATTATTTAGTGTTGTGGTCATGAGTGTCATGTTTGTGCCTGTGTAGGATAATACTCACAGACTGACTCTGTCTATGAGTCCTGATGAGGCGTACCTGGAGAAACAGGTCAAAGCAGAGGAGGAGAAACTCCAGAAGAAGATACAGGCTCTGTCTGAGAGTGACAAGAAAGACATCTATGAGAAAGGTCAGTTCTACGTCTATAAAGGAGAATAGAGAGACTCATTGACTTGATTATGAAAACATGTTTTATTTTGTGTTGTTTTCAATTCAGGTCTTGAGCTGCTATCGATTCAGAGCCAGACCCAGGATGCTTCATGTCTCCCTGCCCTGAACGTATCTGATATTGAGCCAACGATAGCAGTCACACATGTGGAGATGGGCACTGCAGGTACAGTACTTACTGTATTAATGGATACATGCTGACGCTACACTCTAGTTACTCTGGGTTCTGAGATTACACTCTAGTCCACCCAGTCTGTCTGTTTTGATAGACTAAACCCCTCATTTAAAACAACATGCACGGTACTATGGATACGTGTTGATGTATAAACTCTGTAGCTCCCTGGAGAATCAGTCCTTGAAGTTCAACGTTAGGACACTCAGGTCATTTGTCTCATGGTTTTGCCTACCTTTGACATTTGTCCTGTTCTACTCTCTTCACCCCACTAGGAGGAGTGCCAGTACAGTACTGTGAGCAGCCCACCAATGGCATGGTCTACTTCAGAGCTATGTGTAGTCTCAACAGCCTCCCTGAGGACCTCAAACTATACGTGCCCCTCTTCTGCAGTGTCATCACCAAGTGAGTCCAGAACCAATATGATATGAAAGATCATGTGTGTATTGTCCAGAAGCTTTAGCTCGTGTGGTTTCATATACATGTGTTGAAGGTAGAGGTCGACCGATTATGATTTTTCAAGCCAATACCGATTAATCAATCAATTGTATATATATTTGCAATAATGACAATTACAACAATACTGAATTAACAATTAACCCTTGTATTATATTAAGTCAAAATAAACAAATAAAATCTATTTAGTCTTAAATAAATAATGAAACATGTTCAATTTGGTTTAAATAATGCAAAAACGCAGTGTTGGAGAAGAAAATAAAAGTGCAATATGTGCCATGTAAAAAAAGCTAACTTTTAAGTTCCTTGCTCAGAACATGATAACATATGAAAGCTGGTGGTTCCTTTTAACATGAGTCTCCAATATTCCCAGGTAAGAAGTTTTAGGTTGTAGTTATAGGAATTATGACGCGTCGACTATCTCTCTCACTACCATTGTATTTCATATACCTTTAACTATTGGATGTTCTTATAGGTACTTTAGTATTGCCAGCCTAATCTCGGGAGTTGATAGGCTTGAAGTCATAAACAGCGCTGTGCTTCAAGCATTGCTAAGAGCTGCTCGCAAACGCAGTAAAGTGCTTTTTGAATGAATGCTTACGAGCTTGCTGCTGCCTACCACCGCTCAGTCAGACTGCAGACTGCTCTATCAAATATCAAATCATAGACTTAATTATAATAAACACACCGAAATATGAGCCTTTGGGCAGCAATATGGTCAAATCCAGAAACTATCAATTTGAAAACAAAACGTTTATTCTTTCAGTGAAATACGGAACCGTTCCGTATTTTATCTAACGGGTGGCATCCATAAGTATAAATATTGCTGTTACATTGCACAACCTTCAATGTTATGTCATAATTATGTAAAATTCTGGCAAATTAATTCCGGTCTTTGTTAGGAAGAAACACAGTTTCACAGCCAGGCGGCCCAAACTTGTTGCATATCCCCTGACTCTGCTTGCACTGAATGTAAGAGAAGTGACAATTTCCCTAGTTAATATTGCCTGTTAACATGCATTTATTTGAATTAAATATGCAGGTTTAAAAAAATATACTTCTGTGTATTGATTTTAAGAAAGGCATTGATGTTTATGGTTGGGTACATTTGTGCAACGTATGTGCTTTTTCGCGAAAGCTCTTTTGTTAAGTCACCCCCATTTGGCAAAGTTGAAGTAGGCTGTGATTCGAAGATACATTAACATGCACCGCATTGATTATGTGCAACGCAGGACAAGCTAGTTAACCGAGTAATATCATCAACCATGTGCTGTTAACTAGTGATTATGTGAAGATTGATTGTTTTTTATAAGATGAGTTTAACGCTGGCTAGCAACTTACCTTGGCTCTTTGCAGCCACAAGGTCCTTTTGATGCTGCACCCGCGTAACAGGTGGTCAGCCTGCCAGGCAGTTTCCTCATGGATTGCAATGTAATCGGCGTCCAAAAAGGCTGATTACTGATTTGTTATGAAAACAACTTGAAATCGGCCCTAATTAATCGGTCTACATCTAGTTGGAGGTAATGGAGGTAGTTGCAATTGTAATACTATTGAGCTTTTGTCTTGAGAATGTGTGTCAGCCTGGGTTACTGAGGTGATTGTGAGATGGCGTGCTGTGTTGGCTGTTAGGTCAGTAGGATTTGTGAAAAGGTCATGGGAGTGTGTGTTCTTTTTTGATGGGATGTAAGGTGAATATGATAAGGAGTGTGTGTTGTTCCCGTTTGGCTGTAATGTGAAACGTATGATAATTTAGACGGTGTGTTATTTCAGGATGGGCTGTGGAGGGCTGGACTACAGGCAGCAGGACCAGCAGATGGAGCTGAAAACAGGAGGCATGTCCATCTCCACATCAGTCAACCCTGACTACTCTAACATGGATATGTATGAACAGGTCAGTCCCCAGCCAGTCAGTCACCATAAAGCCTAGTTTATACCCTACACAAGTACGCAATGCAATAAGCTACAAGACAGAGCATTCTCAATCACCTCTGATTCACAGGGAGTCCTCCTTTCATCTTCCTGCCTGGAGAGGAATCTTCCTGATATGTTTCACCTGTGGAGTGACATATTCAACAGGTAGGTTCACATGTCAATTAGAATAATACAGTGGAACAGTAATACATGGTTATATGTTCTTCTCAGATAATTATCAAACTTTAAATTATCCATCTATCACTAATGATCCACATGTCCATTGTTTTCTAATAAGTCATTTGATATTATTTGAGCCCTTGTCCCTCTGCTCTGCTCTGACCCTTGCACTTTGACCCACAGCCCGCACTTTGATGACGAGGAGCGTCTGCGTGTTCTGGTCATGATGTCGGCTCAGGAACTGGCCAATGGGATATCTAATTCTGGTCACATGTATGCCATGACACGGGCAGCTCGCAACCTTACCCCAACAGGAGAACTACAGGAGACCTTCGGAGGGATGGAGCAGGTGAGAGGGGGGAGTCAGACCATGTAACCTGAGGGTCTACAAGCACAGAAAAAGCACTAATGACGAAGGACACTGGTATTGTACCCTCTGAATGAGAATATAATGCACTTCTGTACCCTCAAATGAAAGAAATCTCAGGTATCTTGTGTATCTTGAATATCAGGTCAAGTTTATGAAGAGGGTCGCAGAGATGCCAGACCTCACCCAAGTTCTACGGACACTTCCTAGAATCAAGAGACACATTCTCAACCCACTGAACATGAGGTGGGTAAAGTCTTTACACGTGACAGTTACTTATCAAAGGTTAAGATATTACTATGATTTCTCTATGTTGACTTTACGTAAAGTGTTTTACAACTTCTTTGGACAGATGTGCGGTTAACGCAACACCGCAGAAGATGTCTAATGCCGCTGGACAGTTGGATAACTTAATGTGTAACGTTTCTTCCAATAAGAAGGATCGCAAACCAGTCCATTCCAATATCACTGAGGTATGAGTTTGTTACACTATCTTGGTACTGTACTGAGACTGCACTATAACCAATTGAAATGAGTACTGTGGGTTTGTCCCAAGTAGCACCCTATTCCCTACATAGTATGCTATTTTTGTGTCACGTCTGCCCCCCCCCCCCTGGTGCTTGAGGGCACCAAGCTGCCCTGCATCACGCACTTCTATCATCCATTACGCACACCAGCCTTCCCTCGTCACGAGCAGCAGCGACATTGGACTCACTCCATCACCTGTTATTACCTCCCCTATATTTGTCAGTTCCCCAGCTCTGTTCCCCGCTTCTGCATTGATTGTCTTTCCTTTGTGTTACCTGTTTACTGACGCTGTTCCTGTCTCGTTCCATGTCCGTTATTTATTAAATGTTTTACTCCCCGTACCTGCTCCGTCTCTTCAGCATCATTCCATGTGACATTTTGATCAGAGTCCATAGGAATCTGGTCAAAAGAAGTGCGCTGTGTAGAGAATAGGGTCGCATTTGGGACGAAGCCTGTATTTCACTGTGAGTTGACAGGATTTTTCATTCACTTTTCTTTTGATCCTAACAGAGACCTCTTGACCCACTGGCACCCCCTGGATCTGGCCCAAGCAGAAAACTTGTCTCTGTGCGTATCGCCTCCACTTTTAACCTAGGGCACGGGGCCGTATGTACTGTATAGAGCATACATACTGATTTAGGATCAGTTTTGCCTTTTAGATCACAATGAATAAGATTACATGGTGGACAGGGGACCTGATCCTAGATCAGCACTCCGACTCTCAGACGCTTGATCCCATACAGCCCCTGAACATTAGTTTGATCTTACTATCATTGGTCTCTGACCAATGGTCTTCATTGGTCCCTGACCTCCATATTCTACCATTGAGCTAATGTGAGTGTGTTTGATCATCCCCACACAGGAGCCGAACTTCAAGCCCTGCCAGATGAAGACATTTTTCCCAATGCCCTTCCCAATCAACTTTGTCAGCGAGTGTATCCGCACCGTGCCCTTCACCCATGAGGACTGTGCCAGGTGACTGTCTTAATACTGTGTTAAGCTATCGCCCTAGTAGTTCATGTTCCATGTCTTTCCATACCCTCTCAGATCCATGTTTACATTTTACTAGGGTTTCAAACTCTGGCTACTTTAGAAAATGCACGAAATCCAGAATCCTTCAACCGGGGTTTCTGGAAAACTTTCCCATGCTCTTCCCCCTCTCTCCCTCAGCCTGAATATCCTGGCCCGGATGATGACATCTAAGTACCTGCATGGAGAGATCAGAGAAAAGGGTGGGGCCTACGGTGGGGGGGCCAGGATGGGAGGAGGACTATTCACCTTCTATTCATACAGGTGTGTAGTGTATTAATGTACTGCAATAAGACAGGATTATATTGTACTCAAACCGGTTTTAACAGTTGTTAACCAGATTAAAACATGACTCACTGTCGAAAGAAAATCTCCAAAACTGGAACTTTTCAGGAAATGGAAAATAATACATGTAATCACAAAACATTGGAACTATTTTGAATGCATTTTGTTTTATCTTAGAGTCGTGAAATTGTTAGCTTTTACTCTGTTTATTTAGTACCTAACGGACAACTAGGAAAAGCTAAAAACCAAGTTTATTCACCCAATGGGTCAGAGAGCTGAACAGACAAAGACATGTTCCCACATGTGCATGTATATATACCCCACTTTAGGTGGAGTCTTCTCCTTTTCTTTGAACATTACATCTTCATTGCTAGGCAGGAAGTTAAGTGACGTGGGTAATAAACTGTTCCTTCTCCCTTCATGTGACCTGACGTCAGCCCCCATTCCTCACTAATCCACAGCTATCCACCCTTATCAGTGACCACCACCATGTGATTGCCTTTCCCTTCCTCAGTAACATTCCAAGCCCCTGACTCATTCAACCTTTATTGACCCACCATATACATTCCTCCTACAGATAACCATTCACTTCTGATCTAGCAAGTATTTCAAATTACAACCCAACAACTGAAACCAGACTGTGGCCCTTCTCCTTACCTTAGGATACCTGATGTCTAACAATAACATGTTCTGACAGACCGTAAACGTTCTGCATTTCATATTTCACGTTTAGAAATCTGAACCTATCAAAATGTACATTAAGGAGAGTTATTTAATAAAAATGATTGTACATTTTTGCATTCGATAACTTCTCCTATTTAATTTGCATGTCCCTGTGTTTATTTCAGAGACCCCAACACGGTGCAGACTCTGTCAGCGTTCCGTAAGGGTGTGGACTGGGCCATATCAGGACAGTTTACCCAGCAGGACATCAATGAGGCCAAGCTGTCCGTGTTCTCAGCCGTGGACTCCCCCGTCGCCCCCTCCGATAAAGGTAGAGCACCATATTCCCTATTTAGTGCACTACTTTTGACCAGAGACCTATGAGTAGCCCTATATGCCATGGTTTAAAGTAGTGCACTAGGTAGGGAATAAGGTCCCATTTGGGACTCACAAAGAGGCTTCCATACTGAATAGAAATCCCACTGGATGACAAATACTACAGCTGACAAAAGATGGGCCCTTCCTTATCTCTCCTGGAGTTGTCCCAGCTCTCAACCTCTTTACCTGACATTTAACATGCTGTTCGTTTATGTCCTGTTAACTTTTACTGTACATGAGGACAGCACTGGACACATTTACAGTGTCTACAAAGAGATGCATTGCATTAGAGACTTCTAAATGACATGTTATAAATGGACCAAAACAAAGAGATGAAATAGACAGACTGTCAATCCATGTCTTGACACATCACACCACCGTGTTGCAGGTATGGGCCGCTTCCTGAGTGGAATCACAGACGAGCTGAAACAGGCCCACAGAGAGAGACTCTTTGCTGTCACAGACAAGAACATTGTCGATGTTGCTGGCAGGTAATATCATTTCAAGTGTTGAATTTGTAATATAGATATGAACCTGTCTTTTGAGTGCTCCAACTACAGTTTACCATGAATTTGTATTTTTTGAAGTTGTCCACAGGTAAGCCATATTATTGGACTGAATAAAATGTTATATGCAGAGAATGGCCATTTTAATATTTTGGATTTCTGTTTAACACAGGTACCTTGGCATTGGACAAAGGACATGTGGAGTTGCTATTCTGGGCCCTGAGAATGACATCATCAAGAAAGACCCCTCGTGGGTGGTAAAATAACCAGACATAGAATTATCCACTTTTCTATTTTACAATTAAGCGACTTCAGAGGCACTGTGTCATAACATGGTGAACATCAATGTTACTTGATTGTCCTGAATAACTGGACTGTGTCCAGTAATAATATATATTGAATTGTATTAAATTAACCAGAAAGTCTATTTGGTTTTTGGGCAAAAATGGAATGAGCACAACAGAAAACAGGTGCTCCGATAGATAACATTATGCCTAACCTCACCTCGATACCATATTCATAATATACAACTATGACAACATACATTTAATTTATTGGTGTACTTTCTAGACATAGACTCACCTCTGGTTTCTAAATGTCTGTACAAGGATGGTCTATTGAAATACTGTATTTCCATAGGGTACGTATAATGAATACTGAACAAAAATATACAACACAACATTTAAAGTGTTGGTTTCATGAGCAGAAATAAAAGATCAGACATTTTCCATTCTCATAAAAAAAAGACATTTCTCTCAAAAAATGTGCTTACTTCCCGTTTAGAGAGCATTTCTCCTTTGCCAAGATAATCCATCCACCTGACAGCTGTGGCATATCTAGAATCAGCATTATTCATGATTAAACCGATAATGACATAGGTGCACCTTGTTCTGAAGACAATAAAAGGCCACTTTAAAATGTGCAGTTTTTTCACACAACACAATTCCACAGATGTCTCAAGTTTTGAGGGAGCATGCAATTGACATTCTGACTGCAGGAATGTCCACCAGAGCTGTTGCCAGAGAATTTAATGTAAATTTCTCTTCCATAAGCCACCTCCAACGTCATTTTAGAGAATTTGGCAGTATGTCCAACCGGCCTCACAACAGCCGAGCCGACCACGTGGAACCACACCAGCCCAGGACCTCCACATCCGGCTTCTTCACCTGCGGGATGGTCTGAGACCAGCCACCCAGACAGCTGATGAAACTACAAAACCAAAGTATTTCTGCACAAACTGTAAGAAACTCTCTGGGAAGCTCATCTGCATGCTTGTCATCCTCACCAGGGTCTTGACCTGACTGCAGTTCGGCGATGCTCGCCTTCAAGGGCTATTTTCAGCATGATAATGCATGGCCCCATGTCGCAAGGATCTGTACACAATTCCTGGAAGCTGAAATTTTCCAACTTCTTCCATGGCCTGCATACTCACCAGACATGTCACCTATTGAGCTTGTTTGGTGTGCTCTGGATGACGTGTAATGACAGCGTGTGTTACAGTTCCCGCCAATATCCAGCAACTTCACACAGCCATTCAAGAGGGGGATAACATTCCTCAGGCCACAATCAACAACCTGATCAACTCTATGTGAAGGAGACGTGTCGCGCTACATGAGGCAAATGGTTTTCTGATCCACGCCCCTACTTTTTAAAATTTATTTTAAGGTATCTGTGACCAACAGATGCATATCTGTGTTCCCAATCATGTGAAATCTGTAGATTAGGGCCTAATTTATTCATTTTGATTTTCCTTACGAACTGTAACTCAAGTCAAATTTTTGATATTATTATTATTTGATATTTTTGTTCAGTGTTTGTATAAAATATGACCATTAAATTCTCACATTGTAATATAACGTGTCATTTATGATATACTGTACCAATCAAAAGTTTGGATACACCTACTCATTCAATGGTTTTTCTTTATGTTTACTATTTTCTGCATTGTAGAATAATAATGAAGACATTAAAACTATTAAATAACACATGGAATCATGTAATAACCAAAAAAGTGTTAAGACAAATCAAAATATATTTTATATATGAGATTCCTCAAAGCAGCCACCCTTTGCCTTGATGACAGCTCTGCACACTCTTGGCAAAGCTACACCTTATGGTACAGTGGGGACTGTAAAGCAACACAAACATAGGCACAGACACATGCATACACACACATGGTAACATGTGCACCATACACACACGTACGCATGGATTTTGTGTTGTAGATATGTGGTGGTGGCATACGGGCCTGAGGGCACACACTTAGTGTGTTGTGAATTCTGTAATGAATGTCAATTGAATCACTGCCTTAATTTTGCCGGACCACATGGAGAGTTGCGGCCTTGGCAGCAGCTAATGGGGATCCATAATAAATACAAATGCAGCGGTCAGTCGGTTTCACAAGGCTTTGAACTTCCATCTCTATACCAGACACAATTCTACATGCATTTTTATTCTGTGAGGTTTACATGCCCTTCCTCTGATATGTTGAATAGTGTTGCTGTGCTTGAGGTTTCACTAGTATTCTTTAATTGGAGAAAACACACAGTGAGTCAACATATTAGAACAAAGTTATATTGCATAATAATGGTTTTCACAAATGCATCATCCTCAACAAAGCAACATAATACAGCAGCAGAACAAACATGACCCAGGGCTCTATTCAATCTGTATCGCTAAAGCAATGTAAAGGTCATTTCCTACTGAGCCGGCATCTTCAGCTAACGCGGGAACGCTGCATTTCTGCAACACGGATTGAATACAGCCCCTACTCTTAAGTGCCACAAACTGCTTACAGGGTAAGAAAACCTCTGTGTTCTTTTTATTTTATTTGGGTGAACTATCCCTTTAAGTGCCACACACAGCCCAGGTTTGATACAAAGTGCAAGTATAGAGTAACAACACACAGTGGAATAGACCTACAGTAGGTGATGGGAGACAGTCGGCTCTCCCTTTAGAAGAACATGGAGAGGGAAGAAGAACCTATGGGAGTCGACTCAAGCTACATCCTGATTCTCCACCCTTTTCCACAAGTGTGCACTATAACACGCCCAGTCATGAATTTAAAAGCACAAGTGTTGACTGGAAGCAGTTTTCACCATTGTAAAACCCATAAGAGAAAGTGTGCAAGTGCATACTTCGGATGAAGGGTGGAGTTTCTGAGGAGACATGAGAATGGGATGGACTGAAAAGTGCTGGTAAGAGTTATCATGATAAAGGCTAAGTTACACTGAATAGATCAGCTCAGAGCAGCCTAGGCCTCTACAGACTAGCCTATCTAGTCTAGCTGTCTAGCTATCTGCTGGTCAGCAAGGCTAGATGGTCTGTTCAGTCTGCCTTCTTGGGCCTGACCCGGGTCACTGGCTCCAGCTGGCCAGAGTCAGACACATCGTAGCTGGTCTTGTACTTAGCCAGGATCTTCATCAGGGGGCGAAGCTTCAACCACCACTGTTCCTTAGGGATCCTGTGGCTATATATACACACACACACACAGAGAGAGAGAGAGGAAGATAAGAGACACACATACTGTGTATGAGAGACCATAAAGGCAATTCAATTTGCCACTATACGTTTGAACGGGTGGACGTTGTAAGGAGTTGTAAGCGGCTGATCGTGGACTACAGGAAAGGCGGGCCGAACAGGCCCCCATTAACATCAACGGGGCTGTAGTTGAGTGGGTCGAGCATTTCAAGTTCTTTGGTGTCCACATCACAGACAAACTATTATGGTCCAAACACACCAAGACAGTCGTGAAGAGGGCATGACAACACCTTTTACCCCTCAGGAGACTGAAAAGATTTGGTCCCCAGATCCTCAAAAAGTTCTACAACTGCACCATCTAGAGAATCCTGACCGGTTGCATCACCGCCTGGTATGGCAACTGCTCGGCATCTGACCGTAAGGCGCTACAGAGGGTAGTGCGTACGGCCCAGTACACGGCCAAGCTTCCTGCCATCCAGGATCTATATACCAGGCGGTGTCCGAGGAAAGCCCCAAAAATGGTCACCCAAGTCATAGACTGTTTTCTCTGCAACTGCATGGCAAGCGGTACCAGAGCGCCAAGTCTACGACCAAAAGCTTCTACCCCCAAGCCATAAGACTGCTGAACAATCGCTTCACCCCTACCTACATGTACAAATTACCTCAACTAACCTGTAACCCTGCACATTGACTCAGTACCGGTACCCCTGTATAAAGCCTCGTTATTGTTATTTTATTGTGTTACTTTTTATAATTTTTTACTTTAGTTTATTTGATAAATATTTTCTTAACTCTTTCTTGAACTGCACTGTTCGTTAATTAAGGGCTTGTAAGGAAGCATTTCACGGTAAGACCTACACTTGATTTGAAGTAGGATAAGTCAGGATTAGTCATATTGAATAAATAATTGTACTTCTCATTGTGTGCTACTATGGAGGTCTACACAGAAAAATTACTATCTCTCATTTGAAGAGCAGTCATTGGTTGAAATCCTAAATGGGTGTCTGTGTAGGTGTAAGTGCTGTGCCTGAAGGTACTGTAAATGTTGTCTTACGCAAAGTCTGTCTCATCTTTCAGCTGCACTACTGGTTGGAAGGCCATGGTTCTGCGACGCATCCCCAGCAAACAGGCCGTGTCCTCTGTGTTAGCGAACACTTTCCCTGCATGGTAAGGGAATACAGTCAGCACACATTTCTGTGTGTCCCAAATGACACCATATTCCAAATATAGTGCTCTACATTTGACTAGAGAGCCCTATGGGCCCTTGTCAAAAGTAGTGCACCATATAGGGATAGGGTGCCATTTGGAATGCAGCCTTAATCAACAGGGAAACTAAAGAGGCCACATCCTGTTAGTACTAAAAAAGGATTTATGAACTACATTCAGTACATGTACAGTACCGTCTTTGTAGGACTCCTTTAGCTTTCTTGAAATCCACTGAATTGCTTTTGCTGCAATCTTCGTTCCAAAGTTCCTGTCAAATGGAGAAGGAGCCCCTCCCTTTGGAAATAAATAAAACAATTGATCCGTTTTACTCAGGTCAGGTTCATGGGTTAGGGTTGGAGTAGGCTAATAATATTATGTGGAATACACAGCTGTGTGTGCGTGTGTGTGGGTAATGAGCTAACCACACCTGCTGCATATGTCCAAGCACGTTCTTCCTGCAGTCAAACACCCCTTTCCCCTCCTCAGAGTACAGCTGGTAGATGAAATCTGTGGTGAAGTTCTCGTTGGAGTTCTCATTCCTATCACGTCACACACACACGCACGCACGCGCACACACAATGTCAAGGTTCCAGGTGTCCTGCTGCTGCAATACAGGGGGACTCTTCCCTCTAAGTTCAGTTACACAGAGCGATGATGAGTGGCCTTGACAGAGCCTCCATAGAGTATCAACAGTACAGGAAGAATTAGGGCCCGTTCACAATATAAATGGGCCATAATTGTGATGAATAGTTCCAAAAAGGTTATATTTTAACATACAAATGAAGAGTTTTATTAGACAATTTGTATTAATAGCCTATACAGTATGGCATAAAGGTAGTATGACTATCATACATAGCTGGCGACGTACACATATGCCTTCATTGTTAACATACTGTTTACTTGTTAACAGGCTATCATGCTGGACGTGAGCTCCGCCTTTGCTCACTTACCTCAGCACCAAGCCTCTCTGGATCCCCGTCTTCATCTTCTCTGTCAAGTGCTCGACGTTGGACTGAAGCAGTGAGAAAAATCCTCACGTCAGCTGTGAGAAGTCTGAAGTATCCTAGAGTATTTCTCCTCTATCTCTAACCTGCACGAACTTTCAGAGCTGCAGAATGAGCGCTCATTCCTCTGCTGGTGTCTCAGGGACAGCGCACTGCAGTGTGCTCTGGTGACCAGGAGGTGGCTCACGTCTTACTGATTTTCTGTCCACTTAGAGGAGTTGTCGCCATTCACTCCGACCAATGTAGACTACAGCTTGAACATTGTGGTTAGGGTATTGATGAGCACTCATTACACAAAATCAACACAATCGTTTGATTATACTGTGTGTGCTCTTTGCAACACATGGGTAAATATCAACATCACCTCGTTTCACAAGGTAGCATATCCATAACGTTCATGACATTAAATAATACTTTCATTTTGATGTCATTGGTCTGTTCTTAGAAGGGGACTGCATATTTTCTCCATAATCTGAGGGGATCTATAACTTTTATGTACCTGAAAACAGCAATGTGTCTCTCGGACAATAAAAACGGGCACATCAACAACTCTCTACTGGTGTTGAGTAGACCTCCTCAAACCATAATGTGATGTGTCTTGATCAGAGCTTTTAACACTCCTGGAATTATGATGCTCTCCGCCTGTTAATAACTGCCTTATCTACGTACTGTATCTGGGTCACCTGAGAAGTCCTAAAATAGAGGCCCCGTTGTGCTGAGGGAGGAGAGAGTGATTGGCAGGGGAACAGTGGGTTATCTGCCTTGTTCAGGGGTTAGAACGACAGATTTTGACCTTGTCAGCTCAGGGATTCGATCCAGCAACCTTTCGGTTACTGGCCCAACACTAGGCTACCTGCCGCCCTATCCTTTACAGTGCACCACTTTTGACCAAGGTCAAAAGGGCTCAAAAGTAGAGCACAATAAAGGGAATGGAGGCTCTTTCCTTGGAGTGTAATTGTACTGCACAGCGCTGTATAAATAGGACAATGTAACCATTGACAGCCACATGGAGATTGTTCTCCATACTAAAAAAACTGCTTCAATTTAGAAAGTTGTCACAGCTGCACATGTATCCACTGAGGAATGAACTATGATGTAAACATTTACATTTGTAACAATGTACTGTATACTGTGTAGAACTAGGTTTCCAAAATTCCCCTGGTTTTCCATAAATCATGGTTGGAGGTTTCCGAATTTCCTGTTTATTCCCTCCTGATTCCGAGAATCCTCCAACCGGGATTTCTATAAAAACTGCGATTTTTGGGAAAGTTGGCGGAATTTTGCAACCCTTTGTAAAACAATGGTCCTCACCTGGAGGTCTCGGATGTTGAAGGGTTCCTCATAGATGTAGACAGTGTCAGCCCCCGCAGCCAACCCCCCGACACTGGCCAGGTACCCACAGTACCCCCCATGGTCTCAATGATGAACACACGCCGCTTGGTCCCACTGGCAGACTGCTTGATGCGGTCACATGTCTGACACACACACACACACACATAGATGCTCATAGTCAGATCAAATAGACACACTTCTAGACACACTTCTGCATCCAAAATGGCACACTATTCTCTGCATCCCAAATGGCACACTATTCTCTATGTAGTGCACTACAGGGAATAGGGTGCCATTTGGGACACACCCACTGTAAGGTTATCAATAGCTTGCAGGCAATGTTATTTTGTTAGGTAGTAGGTACATACAAAAATGCTGTCTATACAGTAGGTATCAAATGCTCACACAATTGCCCAAAACATGCTCCATGTCACAATATAATACGATCGTAGGATGCAGAGTCTGATAAAGATTTATTCCGTAACACTAAAGCAGAAAGCAGTCAGTAAAGGGAAGAGTAATTCTAACTATTAAAGTATGCATGTTGTAAGTGCACAGAAATGGGTTTGTGTACAGTGTGCTTGTATAAGTCTGTGTAAATGTGGGAGAGACATTGTGGGAAATGTCTGTGTCTATTGTCAGTCTATATTCCCAAGTACATTTGTGCATTCTTCTTTTCCACAATGTCAACTAGGGTCTGTCCAATAAGAGAATTCTTGACTAAACTATTTTTGTTGTTGTATTTTAGCTAATACAATGCTTTATAAGTATACTTGTAGATCTCTAGGAAAGCATACCACATAATAATACTAATTGAATGATGGTTGATAACTTCAATAGTACGGTATAATTTCACCCCTATTGAAAGCTGTGAGTTCTTGCCTGAGTGCTAGTCTGTTTGTGCACTCATGCCAACTCCCTGTCATGCCTGTCTTGACAATGACAGCAATAGAGTTGGCAAGAGCACAAACAGATCTGGGACCAGACTATGTGAGTTCTACCTTACCTCCACAATGGCATTGAGGGAAGTGTCTGCCCCGATACTCAGATCAGTACCGGGCACATTGTTACTAATGGTGGCAGGCAGCACACACATCGGGATGCAAAAGTCCTCATGGCTGGTCCGGGCCTCATAGAGCTGCAGCAGACACTCAAATGCCTGGAGGTGGTGCGGCACAAACATGTTAGACCACTAGGGGGGGGCACTTTCAGACTTAAAGAGAAATCCTACTTCATTTTACCCCGACTATGGGCGTTGTCTCAAATGGCACCCTATTCTCTATGCAGTGCACTATTGGGACCATGGGACTCTGGTCAAAAGTAGTGCACTATAAAAGGAATAGGCTCTCATTTGGGAGGCAGAACCTCCTGTTACCCTACTAGGGCCTGATCTAGAAAATGTGTCTGTGTATCCTGAGGGTGGCTATCTCCGTGTGATAGGGGGGTTGGCTTGGCATCCCATTGGTAAAGAAGAGAAGGGCGGGGTTGGTTGGTCACCCTGGCTGGCAGACAGACAGAAGTGTTGACGTGGAAATAACAGTAGACTCAGACTGTCACGATGCAGCCTGGCGACACTGCACTTGGCCTCACGACGTGAGGGAATGTTTGAACGCGAGTGGAAAAATGCTGGCTGTTATTCGTGAGGTACACTACCGATGCAGACAGTGTTCAAAACAAGATGGAGGTCTGGCCTGGTTCAAGACAACAATTATGTTCTATGACACATTCAATCTCCATTTTTCACTATTAGCAATAGATTCTCAGTAAACACAAAATAAGATGCTGTGTTTGTTCACAACAAGTAGGTTACTTAAGTGAATTCACTTCCTTTTCCAATACAGTATAGTGACTATTCAAATGCTTTTCAGATGCTCCGTGAAAATCTAGTTTTGGTTGATGATGGAATTAAAATCAACTAGATGGGTGAAGGTAAAAATATTGGTTTGAGAAGACATCTAAATGTTACTACTACTAGTTCTCCTTCATTAATACCGTTCCCTTAAAAACCTCCACCTCATCCAACTGGCTTGTAGACAAATGTATAGCAGGATAGGAGAGTTGTAAAGATAGCGGGACAGGAGTGCTGTAGAGATAGCGGGACAGGAGTGCTATAGAGATAGTGGGATTGTAAGTGCTGTAGAGATAGTGGGATAGGAGTGCTATTGAGATAGCAGGATAGGAGTACTGCAGGATAGGTACTGTTGTGTTAAACCAGACCAGGGACAAGTCAACTCCTTGTGTTTAGCAAACAAGCATAGAAAGGTGCAGCTGCAGGCAGAACAACGCTAGCTGCAAAAACATGCCACTGACGTCACTTCATGCCAGTATCTATCACTTACCTGGGATCTTCATTGTGATATTTACCAGCAACAGTAGCCTCAGACTAAAAGACCTAGACTTACAGGGACAGTTACCAGACACAGACTAAGCCTGGTTCTGGAATAAAAAAACATTAGGAGAATCTCCATTGAAAGTGCTTTTTAGTCTACGACAAGGCTTAAAGTGTGTCCGGGAAACTGGCCCCTAATCATATACTACTTTACCTCTGCATGGGTTGAGCTTGAATGAAAACACTGTTTTGTAACTTCTTGCTGTTTCTAATGTATACATTGTTTGCAGCTGATCAGACGATGAGTTGTCATACCTTATCTTGCTATTTCGCTGTGTTTATTATTCCCTTCTAAGGCTTTTTAAACTCTACCTAACTATTTTCCTTCAGATGATATAGGAGCACATGCACACCTAGCTCAACACAAATCAGTATGGTGTGTTTGGGTTAGACCTAGTTATGTTCAGCCTGTTGTGATGCTGGTACACGCAACGCCCCAAGCTGCAATCAGTGAAGTCCTTTATTCTGATTGGGTGGTAGGTGTTCTAAACACATCTGACCTCGCGACCTCTGATCCCCAGCCACACTTACAGTGCCTTGCGAAAGTATTCGACCCCCTTGAACTTTGCGACCTTTTGCCACATTTCAGGCTTCAAACATAAAGATATAAAACTGTATTTTTTTGTGAAGAATCAACAAGTGGGACACAATCATGAAGTGGAACGACATTTATTGGATATTTCAAACTTTTTTAACAAATCAAAAACTGAAAAATTGTGCGTGCAAAATTATTCAGCCCCTTTACCTTCAGTGTAGCAAACTCTCTCCAGAAGTTCAGTGAGGATCTCTGAATGATCCAATGTTGACCTAAATGACTAATGATGATAAATACAATCCACCTGTGTGTAATCAAGTCTCCGTATAAATACACCTGCACTGTGATAGTCTCAGAGGTCCGTTAAAAGAGCAGAGAGCATCATGAAGAACAAGGAACACACCAGGCAGGTCCGAGATACTGTTGTGAAGAAGTTTAAAGCCTGGATTTGGATACAAAAAGATTTCCCAAGCTTTAAACATCCCAAGGAGCACTGTGCAAGCGATAATATTGAAATGGAAGGAGTATCAGACCACTGCAAATCTACCAAGACCTGGCCGTCCCTCTAAACTTTCAGCTCATACAAGGAGAAGACTGATCAGAGATGCAGCCAAGAGGCCCATGATCACTCTGGATGAACTGCAGAGATCTACAGCTGAGGTGGGAGACTCTGTCCATAGGACAACAATCAGTCGTATATTGCACAAATCTGGCCTTTATGGAAGAGTGGCAAGAAGAAAGCCATTTCTTAAAGATATCCATAAAAATTGTCATTTAAAGTTTGCCACAAGCCACCTGGGAGACACACCAAACATGTGGAAGAAGGTGCTCTGGTCAGATGAAACCAAAATTGAACTTTTTGGCAACAATGCAAAACGTTATGTTTGGCGTAAAAGCAACACAGCTCATAACCCTGAACACACCATCCCCACTGTCAAACATGGTGGTGGCAGCATCATGGTTTGGGCCTGCTTTTCTTCAGCAAGGACAAGGAAGATGGTTAAAATTGATGGGAAGATGGATGGAGCCAAATACAGGACCATTCTGGAAGAAAACCTGATGGAGTCTGCAAAAGACCTGAGACTGGGACGGAGATTTGTCTTCCAACAAGACAATGATCCAAAACATAAAGCAAAATCTACAATGGAATGGTTCAAAAATAAACATATCCAGGTGTTAGAATGGCCAAGTCAAAGTCTAGACCTGAATCCAATCGAGAATCTGTGGAAAGAACTGAAAACTGCTGTTCACAAATGCTCTCCATCCAACCTCACTGAGCTCGAGCTGTTTTGCAAGGAGGAATGGGAAAAAAATTCAGTCTCTCGATGTGCAAAACTGATAGAGACATACCCCAAGCGACTTACAGCTGTAATCGCAGCAAAAGGTGGCGCTACAAAGTATTAACTTAAGGGGGCTGAATAATTTTGCACGCCCAATTTTTCAGTTTTTGATTTGTTAAAAAAGTTTGAAATATCCATTAAATGCCGTTCCACTTCATGATTGTGTCCCACTTGTTGTTGATTCTTCACAAAAAAATACAGTTTTATACCTTTATGTTTGAAACCTGAAATGTGGCAAAAGGTCGCAAAGTTCAAGGGGGCCGAATACTTTCGCAAGGCACTACATAAGTAATAGCATTTAAAGCTCTGTCTGCGCCAATGCTGAGATCAGAGCCCAGTATATTGTTAGAGACTGTGGCAGGGACCATAACCATGGTGACACAGAAGTCATTATATTTCTCCTGGCCGGCGGACAGTTCTATGACTCCCAGGATGGCCTGCAGTACAGGGCAGAGCCAGAGCCAGGGATTAAGAGCGAGGAGTTAATGTGTTTGCACAAACTGACACTCTATTCCCTATGTAGTGCACTACTTTTGACCAGGGCCCAGAGGGCTTTTGACCAGGGCCCTGAGCCCTGGTCAAAAGTAGTGCACTGTATATGGAAAAGGGTGCCATTTGGGACGGAGCCAGGTTGAGGGCGGAGCCAGGGTGAGGGAGCCAGGCCTATCACAACGGACAGTGTGACTCAGACAGGAAGCACCACACAGTAACTCACACAGAGATGGGGAGGGACACACAGGGAGGAGAGAGCCTAAAAGGGGTTCTTTGAACATACATAAAAATGTTCTTGATTATTATAGGAGGAAATAAAGGAGAATATTTTGTAACTTTAGATTGTGAAATGAATGAATATAACTGCGTGAAACACTTTAGAAAAAGATACAAAGACACATGAGAAGAGAGTATATGTTTTAGTATCACTCAAAGATTCCAATTTTGCTCATACGCTTAATGTTAATAACTTTTTAAAATTATAAAAAGTACAATACACAATTTGGTACTACAAAATAGTGGTATAATTCTGTAATAATATTGTAAATATATTACATATAAAATGTAAATATTCAACTGTGAATGTAAAATGTACTTGATGCTGTTATGTGCTCTACATACCTCAAATCCACCGATAACAAGCAAAGCATTGATGTTATGTATCCTGATTTGTTCAGCAATCTTATCAAGATGCTTCGCTGGAAGGGTTCTAAAATTAGAAATGAAAATCCAATAATCATCTACACACTACAGTAAGTCAGTGTTGATTTTTTTCAATGGCACTCTATCGGCCCTGTTCAAAAGTAGTGCACTATATAGGGAATAGGTTGCCATTTAGGTCCCACAGACATAAACATTAGCCTACCTCTTTGTTCCCAGTATGGACCCCCCTTGGCCGGTCCAACCTGCTACATCTCCCCATGTAATCTCCTTTATCTGTGTGGAGACAAAAACAACAAAACTGTGTTTGAGAATGAGGTTTCAAATGTCTTCTGTGTAGTCTCCGAAAAGCTGTGCTAAATGTGAACATCTTCATGTTCATTTCAAGGGGACACAAAACATTAGCATCTAAGCTAAATGAATGAATTCCATTCTAAAAAGCAATCAAGCAGATCAGATTTACAATCAACATTTATCTTGCTTTGTATGACAATACCCCCCCCCCCCAAATTGTCACATGAGATGAATAGAACAGGTGAAATGCTTACTTACATACAAGCCCTTAACCAACAATGCAGAGTTGTTTTTAAAGTAAGTAAGAAAATATTTTCACAAATAATATTTTTAAATAATAAGTTAAAAAATAAAAAAATAAAAAAGTTTCCCAATAAAATAACGATAACGAGGCTACATACCGGGAGTACGGGTACCGAGCCAATATGCGGGGGTACAGGTTAGTAGAGATAATTGAGGTAATATGTACATGTAGGTAGGGGTAAAGTGATTAATAAACAGTGAGTAGCAGCAGCGTAGAAAAGGGGGTCAATGCAAATAGTCCGGGTGGCCATCTGATTAACTGTTTAGCAGTCTAATGTCTTGGGAGTAGAAGCTGTTAAGGAGCCTTTTAAACCTAGACTCGGTGCTCCGGTACTGCTTGCCGTGCGGTAGCAGAGAGAACAGTCTTTGAGTCTTTGATTTTTAGGGCCTTTCTCTGACACGGCCTGGTATAGAGGTCCTCGATGGCAGGAAGCTTTGCCCCAGTGATGTACTGGGCCGTACACACTACCCCCTTGCAGTCGGATGCCGAGCAGTTGCCCTACCAAGAAATTATGACTGAAAAGTGCAAAATCTTTACTGTCACTTGAGGGGGAATAGGCATTGTCGTGCCCTCTTCACGACTATCTTGGTGTGTTTGGAACATGATAGTTTGCTACTGATGTGGACACCAAGGAACTTGAAGCTCTCGACCAGCTCCACTAAGCCCCGTTTATGTGAATGGGGGCGTGTTCAGCTCTCCTTTTCCTGTAGTCCACGATCAGCTCCTTTGTCTTGCTCACGTTGAGGGAGAGGTTGTTGTCCTGTCACCACACTGCCAGGTCTCTGACCTCCTGCCTATAGACGGTCTCATCTTTGTAGGTGAACAGGCCTACCACTGTTGTGTCGTTGGCAAACTTAATTATGGTGTTGGAGTTGCGCATGGCCACGCAGTCATGGGTGAACAAGGAGTACATGAGGGGACTGAGCAGGCACCCCTGAGGAGCCCCCGTGTTGAGGATCAACGTGGCAGATGTGTTGTTGCCTACCCTTACCATCTAGGGGTGGCCCGTCGGGAAGTCCAGGATCCAGTTGCAGAGGGAGGTGTTTAGTCCCAGGGTCCTTAGCTTAGTGATGTTCTTTGAGGGCAATATGGTGTTGAACGCTGAGCTGACAGCTTGTCTGTACTGCAGCACACAGGCTATAATCTACCAACAGCCCTCTACCCACATCTTACACATCCCCCAATGTTGGCTGAGGTACAGTAGCTTTAGACAATGTCTGGATGAGCAGCCAATGCTTTTCAATCACTTATCCCTGCCTTCATGCTTTCCTCCAGTTGAACATAGACTGGCCCAGGCAGTGTTGTGAGGCCTGGGTGAGGGCACGAGATTTGGGTGAGAGAGTGACAGAGAGAGGCAGTGGGGGTGAGGCTAAGAGAGTGGGTGTGAGGGGCCTGGGAACTGGGTTAGAGGCCTGGGAACTTGGGATGAGAATGGGGTGAGAGAGAGGCCTGCATAAGAGAGAGGGGGTGAGAGTGTGGGCGAGATAGAGGCCTGCATTAGGAAGACGGGGTAAGAGTAGGGATGAGAGAAAGGCCTGCATAAGGGAAAAGGGGTGAGAGTGGGGGTGAGAGAGAGGCCTCCATAAGGGAGAAGGGGTGAGGGTGAGAGTAAATAGCATACTGTAAGCTGTTTATCTCCCTACACAAGTTGTATCTGTAAAACACTGTCTGTGCCAGCGTCATGGGCACATGGGTATAGGTGACTTATACTGATTTCACATAGGATATGTTGCCTGTAAAAACAATCGGGCAATGTTTCTATGATCCCATTTCAAACAGCCCTATTTCTAAGTCTTTCTTGTCTGCATTCCCCTTTTATATCGCCATTGCTTTAGCCGGCAAGGAGCAAAAGACATTTAACTTTGACCCTAGCTCCTAGACCCTGTTGTTGCAACAGTAGTCCTGGTAACATGAGTGACAGCTGCAAGTTGTTCTATTTCTTCACATTCACAACAGAAGTTAGCAGCATGCCATACTTGTAAATAATTTGTAAATAATTACTTTGTAATGTGTTAATTTTTCTGTTATGGTGAATAAAAAGTTTGCTACAGTTGAACTCAAAACATTGTTAGATATGTTCTCTTAATTATATGAGCTGGCTAGCCAGCTAGATAGCTAGCTAACAAGCTAACGTTAGCAACACACCAAAACATTGTCTTGAAAGTTCGCTTTTAGTTCCCTGGCTTGCTAGATTTAATAGCTACATATCCTAAATAATGTTGTTAATGATGTTTTTTTTGTTGGTGCAAACAAAATTGAGCAGGTAATGTTGCTATTTGGACCAGGCTGCTGCGATGTCATGCAGACAGTCATTTTTGTGTTTATACTGTTTCATAATGACAAAGCCAGTAAGATGAAAGGGGACATTTATACAGAGGGGTTGGCGGGACTTTTAAATAATACCGCAATCATCACTAGGTCGGTCGGCGGAAATAAAAGTACAGGCTTTGTTGCCGGGCAACACCTTTCAGATATAAAGAAGATGGAAAAAAGATGGCAGCATGCTAAAGTTGGCGGCAAAACATCTTGGTTTGAAAAGTGTATTACACTAACAAGGTCACTATAACCTATAGCTTAACTGTTTTCATCACAGCCAACACTGTCTGATATCTTTTGATCAAATATGCAGAAGTATTCTGGTTTTGCTAGTGATTTCAAGATATGGTGTAAACAACAGAACCATTTCTATGGTGTAAACAATTCTAGGGGACAAATACGGTCAAAATGTGTTTAATGTCTTCTTATCACGTTGACCTGTTGATCATGTGGCAGTGAGACGCTACTAACAATAACAGGAAGTAGGCGTCATAGGAGCGTGATAAGGGACAATAATCCTCATTGGGCAAGAATGAAATGACAACAAGGTAAACAAAACAGATTTATGTCTTAACGCCAGTACCTGTCCCTTGTAGAATCCCTCGAAGCCGTCATTAACGGCAAACATCTTGTGCCCCTCTTTGATTCCCACCCTGACGGCCGAGCGGACAGCTGCGTTCATGCCCGCCGCGGGGGCGCCCACGTTCAGCACAGCCACGTTGAAGGAGCTCTGAGGATCAACAGCACAGCACAACCGTCACACACACGAGCATATGTGCAGACACACACACTTTTAGACAGCGGGGATGGCGACAATTCTTTTTCAGTTCAGTTCATGTCAAAACACTCATTGAGAAGAAAAATGGCACTTATCCAATTCTTGAAATAGAATTGGCCCCAACTCCAAGCCGTTGACATACATCAACAGCAGATCCCTCTGTATACAATATAGGAGCATTTGTGGGTTCGATTACAGGCTCAAAATGGCCAGAAACAAAGAACTTACTTCTGAAACTCGTCAGTCTATTCTTGTTCTGAGAAATGAAGGCTGTTCCATGCGAGAAATTGCCAAGAAACTGAAGATCTCATACAACGCTGTGTCCTACTCCCTTTACAGAACAGCGCAAACTGGCTCTAACCAGAATAAAGAGGAGTGGGAGGCCCCGGTATAATACTGAGCAGGAGGACAAGTACATTAGAGTGTCTAGAATGAGAAACAGACGCCTCACAAGTCCTCAACTGGCAGCTTCATTAAATAGTACCCGCAAAACACCAGTCTCAACGTCAACAGTGAAAAGGCGACTCCGGGATGCTGACTTTCTAGGCAGAGTTGCAAAGAAAAAGCCATATCTCAGACTGGACAATAAAAATAAAATATTAAGATGGCCAAAAGAACACAGACACTGGACAGAGGAACTATGCCTAGAAGGTGCCTGGAGTCACCTTTTCACTGTTGACGTTGAGGCTGATATCTGACAAGGTATAGCTATAGTTGCAACTTGGCTTGGTCTAAGGCACTGCATCGTAGTGCCACTAGAGATTCTGGGTTCAAGTCCAGGCTCTGTCTCAGCTGGCCGCGACCTGGAGACCCATGGGGCGGTGCACAATTGGCCCAGCGTCGTCCGTGTTAGTGGAGGGTTTGGCCGGCAGGGATGTCCTTGTACCATCGCGTACTAGCGACTCTTGTGGCGGGCCAGGCGCACTGCACGCTGACATGGTCGCCAGGTCTTCCTCCGACACATTGGTGCGGCTGGCTTCCGGGTTAAGTGGGCATTGTGTCAAGAAGCAAGCTTGGTTGGTTTGTGTTTCGGAGGACGCACGGCTCTCGACCTGCGCCTCTCCCAAGTCCAGGAGTTGCAGTGATATGACAAGAGTGTAACTGCCAATTGTATACCACAAAATTGGGGAGAAAAAGTTATTTTTTAAAGTATAATAATTAAAAATAGATATTTTTGCAACTAATAGTTAGCACTTAGGAGCACTGAGCTAGAACTTTTATGGTATAGTAGGCTACAGTATAGTACATACATTATACGGGGGCTCATCTTCCTCCTATCCCCTTAAGACAGAAGCAATTGAACAAACACTGTTACTGTCACAAAAAGACCTCCGCATGACCCACAATGCACCTCAACAGGAAGTACCTGTTCCTAACGCGCAAATCTGAGAAATGCTGGAATGACACAAACGTTAGGAGGAAGTAAATATGAATATCACAGTTACTTTGTGTATGTACATAATTAATTTTATCTTGGGTTATCTGAGGTTACTTACATTTGGGAGTTCAGAGTCTGCTTTGTGGTAAGAGAGGAGTTTGTAGGTGTTCAGGTTGTTTTCAAAACTCCTGCAAAATATTAATGAAACATACTGTTATTTATCCTTCTACCATTCTCCAGAAGCCTCCATTACTGAGTTGCATAAGCTTTTAAAGGCCAGTGGAAAATCAATCACAATACAATGAAACTTCCAAATACAGATATTTATGTTTATTTTACCAAATAAATGTCCTATATACACAGAGTCAGATAATGTACCTCCCACGCAGTCTCACGGCTTCCTCAAAATTCTTCTCGTCCATGGATTTCTGGACATCTTGTGTCTAGTGAGAAAATAATTACGAATGGTAATTTATCTCTAATCAACAGCCTACCAATTATCTTAATTCATAATATTTCTATAATGTATACTGTAGGTAGAAGTACTTGGGGGTGTACAACATAAAAACACACCACTAAAATGGGGTAGGCTATCACTCCATATGTGTGCTTCATTTACAGTTGAGTAAAGTATCTTGAACACACAGTGTAAGTGGCAGGCCAACAGCACTCACCATCTGAACACACTCCATGAGGGGCAGACGGACAGCCTGGTTCCCACACAGAGACACCACACAGGCCGGGGTACTGTCTGACGCCTCTAGCAGGGCCAGGACCGCCTCCACTCCCATACGACTGGCCTGGACAGACAGGTCAAAGGTTACACTGTATTTTGGGACACTGAGAAAATACTGTAACTTCAAGTTCAAGTTAGAAATTGCTTAATAGTATGATATGCTCTTTAAATTATGATGACCACTCTGAAACTTTGGCTGCCTCATGGTCACTAACCAAAACAAACAAACCAGGGATATTATGCAGCTATTAGACAAGCAGCAGCACAAATGGCTGTGACTCCAACTGAAAAGTAGTGCACTATATAGGGAATAGGGTGCCATTTGGGAAGCAATACTGAAACTGTAAGTGCCTTTTAATTCTGGATGTATTACTCACTAGGATCCTGTCGAATGCAGAGGGGGTTCCTCCTCTCTGGACGTGACCCAGGATGGTGACTCGGGTGTCAAACCCCAGACAGCTAACAACCAGCTATAGCAGGAGAGGAAGATCAGAGTGTACTTAAATAACACTGGTTACATCCCAAATGGCACTCTTTTCCCTATATAATGCACTGGTTTGACCAGACAGCTCTGATCTAAAGTAGTGCATTATATAAAGAATTGTGTGTCATTTGGGACGTAACTATTGACTATTTGAAAACGTGGTATTTGAGATATGTTACATAATACACTATGTATGGCAGAAAGAGAAAGAAAATGGCATGCTATTTCTCAGGAAGTAAGACAGAAGGGGAAAGCACAAGCACTGTAGACACATGCAAAACACTTCCTGTCATGTACACAGTAAGTGAGCCTCCTGTTTTGCGGCAGGTCAAGGAGACACAGGATGAGCAATAGAGGGCGTGGCAGGAGCAGATTTTACAGTACCCCCCCCCCGACCAGGCTCATCTGGGTGTGAGGTATAGAAATCACGAAAGAGGGAGGGGTCCAGAATGTGACGGTGGTGCACTCAGCAGCGCTCCTCCGGCCCATACCCCTCCCAGTCCACTAGGTACTGCCAGCCGCAAGCCCGACCGCGTCAATCCAAAAGCCGCAGGATGGTATAGGCAGGATGGTCATCGATGAGTCGAAGGGGTGGAGGAGCTCTTGCAGGAGGAGACGGGACTGGAGCACACAGGTTTATTCAGGGATACATGGAAGGTAGGATGGGAGAGGCTGGGAGTTTCAGGCGCACAGCAGAGGGGTTAATGTCACGGTCAATTTCAAAGGGACCAATGAATTGGGGGGACAGTTTCTTCAATGGCAGGTCCTCTGATGACAGCCATACCTTTTGACCTGACGTGTAGACTGGGGCTGAGACCCGGCGACGGTTGGCTTAGGACTGGGTCCTGTCGGAGGCACGAAGAAGGGCAGCCCGAGCCTTCCTCCAGGTACGATGACAACAGCGCGGATGGTCCTGGACAGAGGGGACCGCAACCTCGACCTCTTGGATGGGGAACAAGGGGAGTTAGTAACCCAGAGCACACTCGAAAGGTGACATACCTGATGAGGCGTTGGTGAGGGTGTTGTGGACATATTCAACCCAGGTTAGCTGAGCGCTCCAGGAAGAAGGGTTAGCAGAAGTCACGCAGCGTAGGGCAGTCTCCAACTCTTGGTTGGCTTGTTCGGTCTGGCCGTTGGTCTGGGGGTGATATCCAGGAGAAAGACTGACATTGATACCAAGAGCTGAACAGAAGGATCTCCATACCTGGGATTTGGGTCCCCAGTCGGAAACGATGTCAGTGGGAATGGCATGCAGATAAAACACATGGGATACTAGCAGGTCCACTATCTCCCTGGAGGACGCGAGCTTGGAGAGGGGAATGAAGTGAGCTACTTTGGAAAACCTATCAATAATGGTGAGGATGACGGAGTTACTGTTAGATGGGGGAAGGCCAGTGACGAAGTCCAGAGTGATGTGTGACCAGGGGCGACTGGGTAAGGGAAGAGGGCGCAGCAGTCCGGAAGTGGGTTTAGTGGAAGTTTTATTCCGAGCACAAACCGAGCAGGCTAAGACAAACTCCTGGACATTTCTCTCCATGGTGGGCCAACAAAAGCGCTGATGCAGGAAGGCGAGGGTCCGGTTCATACCAGGGTGACAGGTGAGGTGAGTAGAATGGCCCCACTGAAGAACAGAGTGAACACAATCTGGAACAAACAAAGCATTCTTTGGACCGTTACCAGGATCAGGCTGGTTCTGCTGAGCCTGGCGGATACGGGACTAGATCTCCCAGGTGGCGGTGGCAATGATGCAGGTGGATCGTTCAATGGCTTCTGCCTCGGTACCCGTGCTGTCAGTGGTGAACTGGCGGGAGATGGCATCAGGCTTGATATTCTTTGAACCGGGGCGATAAGCGAGTGTGAAATTGAATCTACCGAAGAACAAGGCCCACCTGGCTTGCTGGGAGTTCAGACGTTTGGAAGTCTGGATGTAGGACAGATTTTTATGGTCAGTCCACACAATGAAGGCGGTACAGAGCCCTCCAGCCAGTGACGCCATTCTTCAAGAGCCAGGAGTTCACCGTTTCCGATGTCAAAATTCCTCTGCAGGTGAGAGCTTAAGGGAAAAGAATGCACATGGGTGGACCTTCTGATCAGAGGGGGAACATTGAGACAGAAGAGCACCTACCATGGTGTCAGAGGTGTCCAACTCCACAATGAACTGGAGTCCTGGGTTGGGCTAAGTAAGGACCTGGGCGGAGGTGAAGCGACACTTGAGTTCCAGGAATACTGCCTCTGCCTCAGGAGTCCATTGGGATGGAGTGGAGGTGGAGGTGAGAGTGGTGCAGCCAGACGGCTGTAGTTGCGGATGAAACGTCTGTAAAAATTTGCTGACCCCAGAAAACGCTGTAGCAGCTTCAGGTTGGATGGCGCAGGCCACTCTGTGACTGCCATGACCTTGGTAGGGTCTATACGTAACTGTCCCTGTGCAATAATATAACCAAGGAAAGACACTGAAGCAGCATGGAACTCACATTTCTCAGCTTTAACAAAAAGCTTATTCTCCAACAGCCGTTGAAGAACTTGGTAAATGTGTTGATGGTGAGCCTCAGGGTCCTTGGAAAAAAATCTAAATCTAAATAGACAAAAATGAAGTGTCCAATCACATCCCTCAGCACATCATTGACTAGGTTCGGGAAAACAGCAGGGGCGTTAGCTAGACCAAAAGGCATGACCAACTCCTCAAAGTGATCCAGTGGATCCCTCTCTTATGCGGACAAGGTGGTAGACATTCCGGAGGTTGAGTTTGGTAAACACTGTGGCACCATGGAGGGGGGCAAAAGCAGAGCTGATGAGTGGCAAGCGGTACTTGTTCTTTACTGTGATATTATTCATCCCACGGAAGTCTATGCACGGCCTCAGTGACTAATCCTTCTTCACAAAGAAAAACCCAGCACCCACCAAGGAGGAAGATGGCTTAATAAGTCCTACAGCCAGAGAATCCTGGATGTACCTCTCCATAACCTCTTGCTCGGGGCGAGAGAGGTTAAATAACCGGCTACTGTGAAGAGGACCTCCAGGCTGGAGGTAAATGGCGCAGTCGAAAGGCCAATGAGGCGGCATCGACAGGGCACGGTGCTTTCTAAACACAGGAGGTAGATTGTGATACTCTGGAGGAACTGATGACAGGTCCGGAGGTTCTAGAATGAACTGAGGCACAGAAAAGGCAGGGAGAATGGCAGAATGTAGACAAAATGAACTCCAAGTGGTTACCTTTCCGGAAGTCCAGTCAATCTGTGGGTTGTGTAGCTTTAACCATGGATGGCCAAGAACCAGGGGGAGTAAGGACAGTTGATTATGTGGAAACGGATCATTTCCTGATGGTTTCCAGAGAGACAGGATGACAGGTACGGTTCTCTCACAGACACGGGCGAGGAGCTGTCCGTTGAGAGCATTGGCATTGAGGGGTTGAAACGAGTGTGACAGTGTCCTGGCCCAACTGAGTAACGACACCTCGGTCCAGGAAGCTCCCGTCAGGGCCCGAATCGATGAGAGCAGAGTGAGGAAAAGCCTGGCTCTGCCACACAAGTTTGCCTTCAAGCAGGGGTCTGGGGGAAGATGGGCAGGCGATTTGGCTCAACAGTATATCCCCCACTACCCACTTTCGCTGTACGCAGGGAACCAGTGGAGACAAAGTGACCAACCTGGCGACAGTATAGGCAGCTCCTAGCACTGATTCGCCACTGCCTCACTTCTGGAGAGAGGCGGGCCCGGCCAAGCTGCATGGGTTCAGGATCAGGAAGTGCCTTGGAAAGGGATGCAGTCGGAGAAGGAGGACAAGGTGCTGAAGCAGATATTATGGTGCATGCAACCTTACCTACTCTCTCCCTCCGACGCTCGCGGAGACTGTTGTCGATGCGCATGGCGAGAAAGATGAATTCATCGAGTCCATCAGGCTCATCCCTGGACACCAACTCGTCCTTGATGGTCTCAGTGAGCACATTCTGGAATGCTCCTTGAAAGGCCTCCTCATTTCAGCCGCGTTCAGCGTCGAGGGTGCGAAACTCACATGCCATCTCAGCAACATTATGGGGGCTTTGACGGAGGGACAGGAGTCGTTTAGCGGCATCCTTACCGCAGACCAGGTGGTCAAAGACTTTCTTCATCTTCTCGGTGAATCTAGAGTAGAAGAAGCAGATGGGGGACTGTCTCTCCCACACCACTGTGGCCCAGGAAAGCAATGCTCCATGGAGGCAACTAATCAGGAAGGAAATCTTGGCATGTTTGCTAGCATAAGATTAGGGCTGTAGCTCAAATACTAGTGAACATTGTACTAAAAAGGCTCTGCAAGCTCAGAGGTTGCCATCATAGTGCTCGGGAGTTGGAACAAACGGCTCCCGAGGCGGAGAAGAAGGACTTGGGACTGGTTGTGAGCTCTGGGTGAAGGTTCGGCCCTGTAAGTCAGACAGGCTCCGTGAAAACTCCTTGATGTGCTCCAGAAGGGCTTTCAGGGCTTGGTTATGTTGCTCGAGCAGGGCGCCTTAGCCAGAGAGGGTTTGGTGGAGAGGATCTGAGTCCGCTGGGTTCATCTGTTTGGCCAGATCGTACTGTTACGTGGCAGGTCAAGGAGAAACAGGATGAGCAGTAGTGGGTGTGGCAGGAGCAGATGTAACACCTCCAATACTTATACCTTTTGTGCCCCAAATATCACCCTATTCTGTATATAGTGCATTACTTTTATCCAGAGTCCAATGGGTCCTGGTCAAAAGTAGTGCACTATATAGGGAATAGGGTGTCACTTTGGACTCACTCTTGTTCTTCTGTTCTCCCAGGTAAAATGTACTGTATAGGACTCTTACTGGCACAGAGATCCTATAAGATCCATATGTAATTCTATGCTTACTAGCTTCTTAGGTACAGTGACGAAGAACAAGGTGGCAATGCACAAACAGGAAGAAGAATAATTCACAGAACTTCACATCACTCAGAAAGGTCCATGAAAAGACTTCAGAGTTAAAACATGTACAGCATGTTGTTAATGGGACAGAGAGAGTGAGAGATGACAATGTCCAACCAGAAGGAACCACGGAAACAAAGGAGTACTGTACCAGACCTGGGTTCAAAAACGATTTGAAATCATTTAAAATACTTAAGTTGGGCTCAATTGAGCTTGGCTGGCGCTTGGTAACAATAGAATAGTCGCAAACTTCAAACCACACCCATCTGCTACTCAAGCAAACATTCAAAGTATTTGAAAGATTTTAAACCGGATTTGAACTCAGGTCTGCAGATGAGTACTGTACCAGTACAAGACAGCTGGGCTGGGCTGGTCTTCTCATAGCACTTACTTCCTTAATATGGTTTGTAGTGATAGGCTTGTTGTGGCAATCTATCGCCCCCTCAGCTACAATAATGATATTGAGCCGTTTCTTATCTGCACGGTTCTATAGGAATACAAACAAAGCACAGATATACAGTACATGACAGAAAAGTTTTGCATTTGGCTTGTCAAAAGCTGGACCCGGTTTATGCTGAAACAGCTGCATGCCTCCCTTAGAACGAGAAAGAACAGATATGTCTACTACCTCTTCTTTCTTTCTCTATCTTTCACTGTACAGATTCCTTTCATCTGTAAAGCATGGAGCTATTCACGCATCTGTCGGACCTGCTTTTGGTTCCCCCTTCGTTGCATATTCAGGTACTCACATCCTTGACATTATCAACAGTAATAGCCTTTCCTTGTCTGTCAATGGCTCCTTCAGCAACTATGATTATATTCAGCCTTGAACCCCTGGATCGGCTCTGGGCATTAAGAAACACACTGCATGAATGAACACTGTTGATTTTGCTTGAAGGGAATACAAGGGAATACAATACACTACAACACTTGTGATCACTAAGCAGAACATCCCATTCAATGTAAAGCATAGATTAAAATGTGTTTATTGTTACATCTGCACATGTCAGATGTCACCTGTGCATGTGTGTGTTTTACCTCAGATAGTTTCTGACACATATGTTCCTCCCAACCATCCTCAGGGGGCATCTCAGGGATTAGGACCCAGTCGGCCCCACAGGCCAGAGCACTGACTAGAGCCAGGTACCTACACACGCATACACACACACACACGCAAACACACACACATTAGAATATAATAAATATATAAATAACTACATGCAAACACAAACCCATTTGTATGTATTATGAACAAACATTTTCAAAGCAAGACCGCTGAGAGCCCATAGCTAAATTACAGCAAGGAAATACACAAGAATAAAGCAGGAAGTCAGAGCAGCAAATAAATGTAATTCCATACCCACAATGCCTTCCCATGACCTCTAGCACAAACGTCCTCTGGTGGCTGAGAGAAAGGAGAGAAGTTTGTGTAAAGGTTGAGTGTGTACAAACAACACCACTGAGCTGTAATATGTACCCTTTATTAAATTCACTGGATGCTTCCCAAATAAATAGTGCACTATATAGGGAATAGGGTGCCATTTGGGATACACTTGCTATACTGTGTCTGTCAGTACCTCTGTGCAGTAGTCATGATGGCGTCTACCACCTCTATGATTCTGTGCAGGGCAGAGTCTGTCCCGATGGTCATGTCAGTACCACAGAAGTCGTTGTCGATGGAGCCCACCATTCCCACGATGTGCAGCTCTGAGTTGTTCTGGGCAGCCTCCTCATCAATCAGACCTTTAAACAGGATACACAAGACCACAATTTAACCCACTGGTTTTACTACTGAGTAATGTACACGCATAGGTGGAATGGCTGTATACAGGCTATGGTATACAGACTTTGGTAATACCTAGTAATACATGTCTTACTACATATCATTTGGGAAAATACATTTTTTTTTTTGCAATTTACGTGGGAAATTAGTTATCTAACTTAGTGATCGAGTAGATTACTGTGAACATTTGGTCCATGGTACATGGACTACAACGTTCAGTTACCCTGTCGAACAAGTTCTTCCAGTAGCCCGCTCCACTCCTCTCTGAAGAGGTTGGCCCCCGTGAGGCTACCGTCCCCTCCGATCACACACAGGTTGGTGATGCCACGCAGAACCAGTTGGTGGGCAGCCTTCAGACGCCCCTCGTGGCTGCGGAACTCCTTGCAGCGGGCACTGCCAATGACTGTGCCACCCTGACAGGAAAACACAACAGCTAAGAATTCAAATGAATGGATAAATGACAGTTGGAAAGATGGATTGCTGGATGGATGACAATTTCATTGATGGATAGGTTGAGGTTGGATAGATAGATGAAGGAAGATTGGGTATTTGGGTGAAGGATAGCTGGAGGGATGGATGGATAAATGTGGATGGATGGATGTTGGATGAATGGGCAGATGACGGTTGGATGGATGGAACACAAAGCTCTAGACCAAACCAATGGATGGCATAATCTGACACAATGGAGCACTGCTGCAGCCATTGATATGCCTCATTAATTCAACCTCTCATTTAGTTTTTTTTGTGTTGTGTGGTGTGTTGTGTTGTTGTCATTAACTAACAGGTTCATGCAGAATCCACAATGACAAGGCACCTTCCACTCTGTTAGCATCAGGCAGAAATGCAGCTGCGCTCATCTGTCACGTGCAATTTGTGAATTATAAGTCTGGAACCACAAATATATTTATACCATTTGGGATTTGGATTTTATTCTGGATCCCCATTAGCTGCCAAGGCAGCAGCTACACATCCTTGGTTCCAATCACAATTACATACAATAAAACATGTCTGGGCTGTGTGCTAGTCACTTAAACAGACAGCTCAGTGATTTCAACATGTCAATACTGCTCACAAAGACAAGCAGTAATGTGGATTCTGCATCCACCATGAGCCAGGAGAGATTGACATGGATATTATCAATGCTGGCTCTCCGTACACATCTAAGGGCCAGCTGCTCTGTTCTGATCCTACTGTAATTTGCCAACGTCCCTCTTTGTGGCAACAAAACTAGGGCCTGTAGTACTTGTTTTGTTGTTAGTGTTATTAAGGCAGAGCAGCGCTTTATAATGGACAGACTTCTCTCCATCTTAGCTACTGTTGCATCAATATGTTTTGACCATTACGGTTCAAATCCAGGGTTACACCGAGCAATTTAATCTCCTCAATTTGCTCAATTTCCACATTATTCATTACAAGATTTAGATGAGATTTATGGTGAATGATTTGTCCCAAATGCCTTTAGTTTTTTTTATATTTAGGACTAACTTATTTCTTGCTGCCCATTCTGAAACTGACTGCAGCTCTTTGTTACATAGACACACAGGCTTTACTCAGTGCCAGTGGTTTTAAAAAGTAAGGGGTCAAGACCGATGCCCTCGGGAATGCCTGACGACTTGGGTTGTGTTGAAGAGGCTTCCATTAAAGAACACCCTCTGTGTTCCGTTAGACAGGTGACTCTCCTTCACAATATAGCAGGGGATGTAAAGCCATAACACATCATTTTTCCAGCAGCAGATTATGATTGATAATGTCAATCATCAGCTGCACTGAAAGTCTAACAAAACAGCCAACAGTTTTCTGATAAAAAAAATTCTCAGACATTTGCGTAAGTGCCGTACATGTTGAATTCCCTCCACCATAGGTGTGCTGAAAGTCTGTTGCTAATTTGTTTACTTTGAAATAGCATTGTATCTGGTCAAACACTATTTTTTCCAAAAGGGTTGGTAACAGGCTAATTGGCTTAAGGGTGCTTTGCTATTCTTAGCTAGCGGAATAACTTTCAACTCATATTCCTAGCATTGTATACTGTACATGGCCTATGGGAATTCTAAAGAAATCCCTAGTATTTTGCCTCCTTACCACTTGTAACATGCTGGAGACACTTTCCCATGATGCCTCTTCAATGTTATCTCCACCGTCTACCATACCCTGGTAACCCTGCAAGGAGAAAAGAAACCTTAACATTGGCCTATATTTCCTCATTTCCGAACATCTTCACCACTTATAATGTTGTTACATAGTATCAGTCATTGACTCTACAATGCAGCTTTGCTCTCAGGGATATTGACATTGACTTTGAGATGACGATGCTAAATCATGCTAACTACTGCCGTTTAAGGCCAATATCACTCAGCTCCCTGCCTAGCAATAATGATGCAATGTGTAGCGATAACGAGGAGACTCCACCCAAAGTGGGGTCTGTATACTACCACAGGTGGAACCATAGCTTTGTCTAATGCAGCTGTATTGACCCTCTGGGAAGAATAAACTTGGTTTGAGCTTTCACAGTGTCTGTTGAGTTCTTACTCTAATAATAGAACCTAACACCTCTTACTACTTTTGACCAGGACCCATAGGAATCTGGACAAAAATAGTGCACTATATAAAGAATAAGGTGCCATTTGGGACAAAGCCAGTGAGTGTGATGTGAGCCTCCTCAACGGAATGCCTTTCATCACTCATTAAAGTCTCTAACAATAGAAAACACTTAAGCAAAGTTCCCTGCTACTGTTTCCACATGCTATCATTTTAACATTGGTGGCGCAAATCCCATTCAAGTCATGGGACCATTAGCATTTTTCGCGCATCATGTTCAAATCATCTAAGTGACTTTGTTGAGCTTCACCATAAATTGTAGATACTTTTGAATGATTTAGACATAATGCGCGAAAAATGCTTATATCAGTCCCATGGCTTGAATGGGATTTGTGCCACAAATGCTAAAATGTTATCATGTGGAAACAGTGTTATCATGTGGAAACAGGGAAACAAAACCAACGCATGAATTGCTGTCCTACCTTATCCATAGACTGCTTACAGGGTAAGGAAACCAATGTGTCATTTTGTAATTTGGGTGAACTATCACTTAAAGAAGCTACTTATCTATGGGAAACTAGTCCCACTATCAACTGCCCCCATTTCCTATAAAGGGCCCCGGTCAAAAGTAGTGCACTATATAGGGAATAGAGTGCCATTTAGGACTGACCCCATTGTTAACTCGAAATGACACAACGACAAGGTTCCAGTTCAACAACGTTTACTAAACCATATTAGCACACTACATGGTTGCCATTGCACTCAGGCCAGGTTCATCCACAACGAGACTACTGCGCAGAAGTACTAATAACAGAGTGAATGCCCCGTAAAAACAGAACTATAGGGATACTTAAAACATGAACTTAACACCCATGACATTGCAAAATGTTAAATAACCTTCTCATTTTCATGACCCTCATTTGAAAGAATAGCTTTGCCCCCTGAACACAGAGCTTGCCAGAGTGGATTTGTCTCAGTGTCAGTGGTAGAATGGTACAAGCCCCCAAGTAGTGTCTGTCATGATCTCACCTCATGGATGAAGTAAACTTTAGCTCCCACATAAATACCCATGCGGACAACAGCCCGGACCGCAGCATTCATACCTGCACAACGAGAGAGAGAGAGAGGTTGGAGAGAGAATTAAAAATGGCAGTACATGAATGGCTATTGCACTGCATGTTCCATCCAGTAGACTCCAGACTGAAAATACTCATCAGGGAGATGGAATGAATCACAGAGATAAATCAACCAAATTAAAGTGATGTCCCACTGAATCAACGTTGTTTTCAATGAAATGACGTTGAACCAACATGGAATAGACGTTGAATTGACATCTTTACCCAGTGGGGTGCTTTGTCCAGCAGAGAAAGTTGCTTGCATAGCCATCGGCCATGTGTCATTGCATTAATTCAATATCTAATACATTTTCCATTTACAGTCTGAAAACTGATCATAATGATTATAAAAACTGGCATCTTAGTTGCAATGAAACTGTAAGCACTGATACTGGTACTGTGGGTTGGCTAGTGCCAAGCAGTCATGCTAGGGTACAGGTAACGATATAAGATGAAGGAGATTAGTCTACACATGGAGAATGGCATAGATTTCTCAATGTGGACTAATAATAATAAACACTTCAAAAGTTATTCATCCACTGGAGGATTTCCTGAAGCATGGCCAATGGTTCTGTGAGTCATTATAGAAATCCCCCTATATACAGAACAAACTGATATTTTCCGGCAGGTAAGACTTGCAAGTGGTTTTTACTAACATCATGTGAGGAAATATGCATACCGCATTCTTTAGTTTACAAGGTAGGCTACAGGATGGAGTGGTTATGCAAATTGGCCGCACCTGGATTCTGATGGATTCTGATGAGACATTGGCCTGATACAAACTTGGCCAAGAGGTTGTGAGGTTGAGGCCCAAGTTATCCAGGGGACCATGATACAACATTCTAAAAACATTCTTGTCCACAAACAGGGAACTAGATAACACTTGCAGGGGACGATGACTGATTGAATTAATGTCCATTATACATTTGAAAATAAAATATTCTCAATAACATTTGACACAGCGTTTTCACGTGCTCAAATGTCATCACATGTGTAGTTGGCATGGCATCACATGTTGAAATTTTGCCTCACCATGTTGTCACTTTTATTTCAAAGGAGATCATGTTTTCTTCACGTTGTTACATGTTATCACAGTAACTTTACATAAAATCACGTGATCACATGTTTTTCCCAAAGATTGGAAAGTTGCCGCGGTCATCCCCCTCTTCAAAGGGGGAGATAATCTAGACCCTAACTGCTACAGACTTATATCTATCCTACCCTGCCTTTCTAAGGTCTTCGAAAGCCAAGTTAACAAACAGACCGACCATTTCGAATCCCATTTCGAATGTGTCGAACTGCTTTGCTTTATCTTGGCCAGGTCGCAGTTCTCCACTATGCAATCTGCTTTCAGAGCTGGTCATGGGTGCACCTCAGCCACGCTCAAGGTCCTAAACAATATCATAACCGCCACCGAAAAGAGACATTACTGTGCAGCCGTATTCATCGACCTGGCCAAGGCTTTCGACTCTGTCAATCACCACATTCTAATCGGCAGCCTTGGTTTCTCAAATGATTGCCTCGCCTGGTCCACCAACTACTTCTCTGATAGAGTTCAGTGTGTCAAATAGGAGGGCCTGTTGTCCGGACCTCTGGCAGTCTCTATGGGGGTGCCACAGGGTTAAATTCTCGGGCCGACTCTCTTCTCTGTATACATCAATGATGTCGCTCTTGCTACTGGTGATTCTCTGATCCACCTCTACACAGACGACACCATTCTGTATACCTCTGGCCCTTCTTTGGACACTGTGTTAACTAACCTCCAAACGAGCTCCAATGCCATACAACTCTCCTTCCGTGGCCTCCAACTGCTCTAAACGCAAGTAAAACCAAATGCACGCTCTTCAACCGATTGCTGCCCGCACCTGCCCGCCTGTCCAGCATCACTACTCTGGACGGTTCTGACTTAGAATATGTGGACAACTGCAAATACCTAGGTGTCTGGTTAGACTGTAAACTCTCCTTCCAGACTCACATTAAGCATTTCCAATCCAAAATTAAATCTAGAATTGGCTTCCTATATCGCAACAAAGCATCATTCACTCATGCTGCCAAACATACCATCGTAAAACTGACCATCCTACCAATCCTCGACTTCGGTGATGTCATTTACAAAATAGCCTCCAACACTCTACTCAACAAATTGTATGCAGTCTATCACAGTGCCATCCGTTTTGTCACCAAAGTCCCATATACTAACCACCACTGCCACCTGTATGCTCTTGTTGGCCGGCCCTCGCTTCATACTCGTCGCCAAACCCACTGGCTCCAAGTCATCTACAAGTCTCTGCTAGGTAAAGCCCCGCCTTATCTCAGCTCACTGGTCACCATAGTAGCACCCACCCGTAGCACGCGCTCCAGCAGGTATATCTCACTGGTCACCCCCAAAGCCAATTCTTCCTTTGGCCCACTTTCCTTCCAGTTCTCTGCTGCCAATGACTGGAATGAACTGCAAAAATCACTGAAGCTGGAGACTCATATCTCCCTCACTAGCTTTAAGCACCAGCTGTCAGAGCAGCTCACAGATCACTGCACCTGTACATAGCCCATCTGTAAATAGCCCATCCAACTACCTCATCCCCATACTGTATTTATGCATTTATCTTTGCACCTTTCCATATTTGCACCTTCAGTATCTCTACTTGCACACTCATTATCCTACCTCATTTGCACACACTGTATATAGACTTTTTCTACTGTATTATTGACTGTATGTTTGTTTATTCCATGTGTAACTATGTTGTTCTATGTGTCGAACTGCTTTGCTTTATCTTGGCCAGGTCGCAGTTGTAAATGAGAACTTGTTCTCAACTAGCCTACCTGGTTAAATAAAGGTGAAATAAATCAAATAAAAAAGGTGTTTTTTTCCATAAGGATTTATGTCACGGCTTCTCCCGAAGTTGTTGCCTCTCCTTGTTCGGGCGGTGCTCGGCGTTCGACGTCACCAGTCTTCTAGCCATCATTGATCCTTTTTTCATTTTCCATTGGTTTTGTCTTGTCCTCCCACACACCTGTTTTCAATCCCATTCATTACCTGTTGTGTATTTAACCCTCTGTTTCACCTCATGTCTTTGTCAGCGATTGTTTTATTGTCAGTATAGTGTGACTGTTGTATAGGTGCGCGTCGGGTCTTCGTACCCATGTTTGGTTTGTTTGTACATTTAGTGTTATGGAGCATACTCTTGGAACTTCATTAAAAGACTCCATTTTACACTCAGTTTGACTCTCCTGCGCCTGACTTCCCTGCCACCTATTACACCTATGCATGACCATTTAAGACCTATTAAAGTTATGAACAACTAGCCAATTTCCCAAATAGCCTAAGAAGTTACTGTTCTCCTAAAGTTGCAGCTTTCAAAAATAATGGAAATCGGAGTCTATAGGCTATTCCCAATCACACCTTTATGAGTGATATAACAAACAATAGCCTATTAAAACAGGCTGATGAGGCAACGCAATTATTATCCACTTCTCAAGACTGTAGACTTTATTTCTATAACACCCATTATTTATAACCTAACTCACTACGGTAAAACAGCCTGTTCCTCAAATAAATATTATATTTGCCTGCACTTAACCTCTGCTCAGGCTTCCAACAACAATATCTTTGGTCATGATTTGTCCAGATGTAGCATGCGATTTTGAGCTATAGCTCAACGGGGGTTTTACCAGAGGTGTTCATTTGATTTATTTAGCTAACACACCTGATTCCAATAATCAACTAATCATGATCTTCAGTTTAGAATGCACGTAGTTTAAATCAGCTGTGTTTGCTAGGGATGGGGGGGGGGGGACACACCAATCGGGCCCCCAAGGATCCCAGGCCAGGTATAGCACAATATTTAATGAGTACATAATCACGACAGGACAAAGGTTGACATCGCCCAACCCTATTGTGGAGAGCTAGAATTGTCATTACATGATCATAAATGAAACTTGTTGGCTCCTGTCACTGGTGCTCTGGTGAGAAAGGGAGTAGCCCACTACTCTACTCCCCACCACGTCACACTTCAATGACAGATAGGCTATTATTGCAAATGTAGCCTACTACAGTATCCTAAGTTCAGTGGAAATCTCATCCTACTGTAGCCTGTATGCCAATAAGACCGTCCATATTCAGAGAGTGCAATATTGTTACTGGATGACAGCCAGGCATGAAGCAATGAAGGACTGAGTCACTATTACTATATTACTACCACAGTCCTTAACTGGGATGTCAGTTGGGTTTCCACATTATAGTAGCCTCCTGAGACCATTTTTTGTTCGCTCTAACGGACATTCGTTTTTGGTCCGTATCTCTAAGACCATACTAACCACTGTGTTAGGTCCTGTTGTACCTTTAAGAGGACATTCTGGGTTTTTCAATGATACCATATGTGTATGAGTGTCACCTTGATCATTTCTTCTTTCTGGTTCTTCAAAATGGCAACCATCACAAATTCCATTACAATTAGCACATTTTATGGTAAGTGCGTGTAATTGTGTAATTATAATTTTTGTGAGTTTGATATTCAAATTGTTTCTAATAGGTAAATATCTCAGTAACAGTTTGGTGAGTTTTCATCTGGATGTTTTCTACCTACTGTCAACATTTACTGTAATGTTACATTTTTCATATTATCAACTGAGATCCACTGAGATAATTTTATGGAACATTTTAAATAAAATAAAACATATATATATTTATTTATTTTAATGTTCTTTGTAAGATGTTTTTTCCCACCCCAAACACTTATGTGGTGTAAAAAAAATTTTTTTTTTAAATCCAAAACCTTTTTTTTTGCTGGGTCTCAGGAGGATAGTCAGTTCGAAGAAGAGGAAAAGTGAGAGGTTTTACTCTGCCCAAAATCTGTCCTCGAAAATAAGCCCAAGAAGTGAGGAATTTTTGTATGGAGATCAACAAGAGTGTAAATTTGGTCAACACATTTTGTCATTGCTAATTTGCTTGATCAAATAGAAGATGGTTAGGTTGTTATGAATGTTACGAATGGACTGATATAAGTGGATGCATGTGAAGTTGAACCTGTTCTATAGATAGAGTATTCATTATGGATATAACCTGTTTAAGCATGGACATTGCCATTTTAAAGTAGTCAACAGGGTGGGGATTATTATGTGTTGGGAGCAATCAGCCAATGAAGAAGAAAATTGAATACTTTAAATGGAGATAGCCTAAATGGCGCTGCCCATAATGTCATAGACGTTATAATGGCAGATACAAAGATGAGTCCTCTATCTCTATGGCCTGTTGTTCACACATGTATGTGACCTCTCATTGGCTAGAAAGGTCCCGCCAGATCTCGCCTCCTCCCACCTGTGTTCCATCTTTGAGGACATGTATTTCCTTTGTTACAGTAGTCACTTGACTATCTTTTCAATATAATATACAATCTTTGGAATAGTGACACATAGAGGCAAAACCAATGATGTACAGTTGAAGTCAGGATACAGTGTATTTCACAACACAGGCGTATGTATGCATGCAACCTCTTCTTTTCAGCACAACTGACCAATCGAGATAGAAGCAAGCAAAGTAAAAAACATCAGGCCAGTGAAACACAGAGACATAACACTGTGTTTGAAGGGTATAAGTAAGGCCACAATATTAGGGCCATGCGCAGTAACAATCTTTAAAGCTGTAGAGTAGGGTTGGGTGATACACTATATATACACAAGTATGTGGACACCCCTTTAGATTAGTGTATTCGGCTATTTCAGCCACACCCATTGCTGACAGGTGTATAAAATCGAACACACAGCCATGCAATCTCCACAGACAAACATTGGCAGAAGAATGGCCTTACTGAAGAGCTCAGTGACTTTCAACATGGCACCGTCATAGGATGCCACCTTTCCAACAAGTCAGTTCGTCAAGTTTCTGCCCTGTTACAGCTGCCCCGGTCAAATGTAAGTGTTGTTATTGTGAAGTGGAAACATCTAGGAAAAAACATCGGCTCAGACGCAAAGTTTTAGGCCACACAAGCTCACAGAGCGGGACCACCGAGTACTCAAGTCCTCGGTTGCAACACTCACTACCAAGTTCCAAACTGCCTCTGGAAGCAATGTCAGCACAAGAACTGTTCGTTGGGAGCTTCACAAAATGGGTTTTCATGGGCAATCACCATGCACAATGTCATCTGGCAGTCCGACGGATGAATCTGGTTTTGGCGGATGCCAGGATAATGCTACCTGCCCCAATGCATAGTGCCAACTGTAGTTTGGTGGATGAGGAATAATGGTTTTTCATGGTTAGGACTAAGCCTCTTAGTTCCAGTGAAGGGAAATGTTAACACTACAGCATAAAATGAGATTCTATACGATTCTGTGCTTCCAACTTTGTGGCAACAGTTTGGGGAAGGCCCTTTCCTGTTTCAGCATGACAATGCCCCTGTGCACAAAGTGAGGTCCACACAGAAATGGTTTGTCGTGATCAGTGTGAAAGAACTTGACTGGCCTGCACAGGGGCAACCCCATCGAACACTTTTGGGATGAATTGGAAAGCCGACTGCAAGCCTTACATAATCGCTCAACATCAGTGCCTAACCTCACTAGTTCTCTTCCCAGAAGGTTGAAGGTCATGCAGTGTACGTCAGCTTTTAACAAGGCTGGAGAACTGACAGTGTACAAAATCGTGTTTATGAGCTGAATAGAACAGATCACATTAACTGGGATGATATTCCTTCTCATGGGAGCTGAAAGCCACGCCTGCAATATTATGATAGGCTGCCACTTCTACAGTATGCTGCCAATTAGCAAGTAATGTTGCATGTTGTCAACAGAAGAGTCAGTGAAGGCACATAACATTACTGGCATGTATTGCTCGTGGCAGCCAGTTGCCTGTAAATTATTGTGAATTTTACAATAACTTACTGACAAATGTTTTCCAGCTAATTAAGAAAATACAAATTCACAGCAACTTCTAACAACAAGTTGCTGTTAAATTGCTGGAAAATGCACAATAACTACAGAACAGCTTGTTGGTGACACATGCTCTTACAACATTTGCAGAACAGACAGTGTCAAATGAGGTGCTCAACTTGCACTGGCATAACCCTCAAACTTAATCTGCAACAACACTTCCACTGATGGTTTGCACAAATATACATATATTTGACTGTGTCCCCAAATATGCTAATGAACCCCACCAGTACATTGCCCCCACCTATCAAAGCGCAGGGAGGATCGTACCTTATATTAAAAATATTTGGTGAAAAAATGTCCCATTATACAGTTGAAGTCGGAAGTTTGCATACACCTTAGCCAAATATGTTTAAACTCAGTTTTTCATAATTCCTGACATTTAATCATAGTAAGAATCTATGTCTTAGGTCAGATAGGATCACCACTTTATTTTAAGAATGTGAAATGTCAGAATAATAGTAGAGAGAATGATTTATTTCAGCTTTTATTTCTTTCATCACATTCCCAGTGGGTCAGAAGTTTACATACACTCAATTAGTATTTGGTAGCATTGCTATTAAATTGTTTAACTTGGGTCAAATGTTTCGGGTAGTCTTCCACAAGCTTCCCACAGGTGAATTTTGGCCCATTCCTCCTGACAGAGCTGGTGTAACTGAGTCAGGTTTGTAGGCCTCCTTGCTAACACACGCTCTTTCAGTTCTGCCCACAAATCGTCTATGGGATTGAGGTCAGGGCTTCGTGATGGCCAATCCAATACCTTGACTTTGTTGTCCTTAAGCCATTTTGCCACAACTTTGGAAGTATACTTGGGGTCATTGTCCATTTGGAAGACCCAGTCTTGAGATGTTCATTCAATATATCCACATAATTTTCCATCTTCATGATGCCATCTATTTTGTGAAGTGCACCAGTCCCTCATGCAGCAAAGCACACCCACAACATGATGCTGCCACCCCCTGCTTCACGGTTGGGATGGTGTTCTTCGGCTTGCACACCTCCCCCTTTTTCCTCCAAACATAACATCATTTTCCAAGCTGTTTAAAGGCACAGTCAACTTTGTGTATGTAAACTTCTGACCCACTGGAATTGTGATACAGTGAATTATAAGTGAAACTATCTGTCTGTAAACAATTGTTGAAATATTTACTTGTGTCATGCCTAACCAACTTGCCAAAACTATAGTGTGTTAATATGAAATTTGTGGTGTGGTTGAAAAACGAGTTTTAATAACTCCAACCAAAGTGTATGTAAACTTCCAACTTCAACTGTTTATAAACCCTGGACTGGGAATTGAGAGGCTTTGAACCAAAAGATTGAACATATTGGCATTCCCAGTAGGAGCAGTCCTCCCCAGGAATGAATGGAATTCTACAGTTGTTCAATTAAATGTTTCAAGAACAAAATTACATGTATTTAAGAATGTTTTGGTTGTAGCGGGGCCAGTAACATTAGTCATCTCCAAAAATGTATACTCTAAGGAAAATGTTTTCATATATTTTCCTTTTTTATGCTTAGCTCACATAACATAACTTAAAATTATGATGTCTGTAATAGAATAAGTGTGGTAACAACGAATGTAGACATTAATAAATTCCTTTCTATCAATTCCAAAATGTTTTTTTACAAGGTAGGGGCGTGCCAAGATGAAGGTCCGGTGGCTTCAACATAGCTCCCCCAATCGGACATCTAGTTTATATATAAATCATTGGGAAAACCCCGCTACTTCCCGCTTCTCACGTAGGCCTGGTCTACAGTACATGACCCCCACCCTTCCTCACAACTCAAGTGGATGTCTGCCCATCTGTCATGCACGCTACAAGACCTGTTTTAACGCAAAAAAGGGGAAGTCGACGATGAAAGCCATTCATCAACAGTCTATAAAGTTACATTCATTACAATATTGGGTAAGCACAAATGATGGAATTTGAGGTGTAGGTCTATATCTTTGCTCTCTAAAATCTTGACATGTAGACTTTAATTTGCAGGGCGCGATAGCTGTAGACTGACATTTCTGCGCCACGTAATCTACCCAACGATTGGAAGTCTGCAATGCAGGCTTCAGTAACCTCAAAGATGGTATCCTAATTTATATGCTCCTATAGGGTACATGTGTTTTATCGGTTATAAGAGGGCATAATCACATTTCTTTAAATGACGAGATATTGTAACATAACTTCCAAATAATTCCAAAAATAATGGTTAGGCCCCTACATTTAAAATGTTTCTGTTAAATAGCTTATACGACTGTCAGTGTCAATACTCAACCATATCATCTGTTGCATAATTTTGTTGACCATACGATAAAAAATAGGCCTACTGTAAGATAAATTGATCCTTTAGGCTAAACAATGCCAATGACAACACTTCGAAAAATGTTAACTCAACAGTTTGTTTCCCTTTTAGTATCATGTAGTTATAACACTGTAATCCATTTGATACAATATATCACTCTTATCCACTTGTTTCAATAATCGATACCTTGAGCATCTCCTCCGCTAGTCAGAACGCCGATGGATTTCCCGGCGCCAGAGAGATCCTCAAATAATTTCTTTGTGTCCTGCTGCTTCGCCATGGCTCCTCGTCTATCCTTCACAAATATAATATCTGAACACCGGTAGTTGTATTTTGTTATGAAATAAAACAAGTGATTACGCCCCCTTTTCCTGCTCTCGACACGCTCATCTCCCCACTGTTCCCGATGGCAGCAGTGAGCCTATGAGGGAGCTTTCCTCCTGTAATTAATTAATTGACAGTGCTGTTATCCATTAGATTACTGCATCACATATATTCCTCAAACTTTTCTGACCAATAGGGTCCTTAGAAACTACTACAGCGACAAGATGGTTGGGACTAGGAAGGTGTCCACTACTTACCAAAGCCACAAAGTCAAAATTGAATATAGAATTTTTTCTTTGATCTTTTTGGTCTTAATTTAAGGTTAAGGTTAGGCATAATGTTCGCAGTATGGTTAAGGTTAGGTTAAACGTTATGTTTAGGTTTAAAATCACTTTTAAACTGTATAAATAGGCGGGGTTTATGCCTTTGAGGCTGTGGTAACTCGTCACGACCGAGGAACAGTTAAACAGGAAGCAATTGAGTAAAGTGCTGTAGAGAGGGTTGTCCTTCTGGCAGGTTCTTCTATCTCAGCCAAGAAACACTGTAGTTATATCAGAGTGGTCTTGGTCTCCACCCTGACTAAGGTCATTCTTGCCCGGTTGCTCAGTTTGGTCGGACGGACAGTTCTAGACAGAGTCTGGGTAGTTCCATGTTTTTTTTTTCAATTTCCCAATGATGGAGACCACTGTGCTCTTGGAAACTTTCAACACTATAAAAATGAGTTGTATAACCATCCCCAGATATATGCCTCATCACAATTTTATCTTGGAGTTTGTTGGACTTCATGGTATAGTTTATGCTCTGACGTGCACTGTCAGCTGTGGGACCTTGTGTAGACAGACGTGTTTCTTTATAAATCATGTCCAAACTACTGAATTGGCCACATGTGGACTCCAATCAAGTTGTAGTGACAGCTCAAAGATGATCAGAGGCCATTATAAAATGCAGGCTATAGCACAATAAAATGTGAAATAAATCAAGGGGTATGAATACTTTCTGAAGGCACCGTAGGTATCCAGTAGCAGCAGTCATGGAGTGTGTGTGTAGCGTGGGTATGTGTGTTCTGTGTGTGTGTGAGAGAGTGGGAGTGTGTTTGTGTGTGTGAGAGAGTCTAGGTGTGAGCGTGTGTATACAGTGGGGAGAACAAGTATTTGATACACTGCCAATTTTGCAGGTTTTCCTACTTACAAAGCATGTAGAGGTCTGTCATTTTTATCATAGGTATACTTCAACTGTGAGAGACGGAATCTAAAACTACAGGAAACATATGATCTCTGTAATTGCAAGCAAAGGTTTCTGTACCAAATATTAAGTTCTGCTTTTCTGATGTATCAAATACTTATGTCATGCAATAAAATGCAAATGAATTAATTAAAAATCATACAATGTGATTTTCTGGATTTTTGTTTTAGATCTCACAGTTGAAATGTACCTATGATAAAAATTACAGACCTCTACATGCTTTGTAAGTAGGAAAACCTGCAACATCGGCAGTGTATCAAATACTTGTTCTCCCCACTGTATGTGTGTTAGGGTGCAGGGAGTCAGTGCAAGAGACCGGTTGAAGATTTCAGTTCTCTGATCACTTGTGAGTAAAAGCTGTGTCTGAGCCTGTAGGTCTGGGCCCCGATGATGCTATTATTATTTAATAATAATGATGGTATTAAAGGTCACATAACCAACACTAAGCTTGTTACCATCCTTAGGTACAGTAGACTTTATTTTTGCTTTAGTCTAGACTGAAATGATACCTCTGGAGGGGCGGTTATAGAATATTTATGTGAAGCATAATTTGCATGGCTAGAAAAGAGAGAGTGGTACACACTGGTAGAAAGGATAAGGAAGATGAAGAATTAACACCAGGATAATACAGTGCCTTGCGAAAGTATTCGGCCCCCTTGAACTTTGCGACCTTTTGCCACATTTCAGGCTTCAAACATCAAGATATAAAATTGTATTTTTTTGTGAAGAATCAACAACAAGTGGGACACAATCATGAAGTGGAACGACATTTATTGGATATTTCAAACTTTTTTAACAAATCAAAAACTGAAAAATTGGGTGTGCAAAATTATTCAGCCCCTTTACTTTCAGTGCAGCAAACTCTCTCCAGAAGTTCAGTGAGGATCTCTGAATGATCCAATGTTGACCTAAATGACTAATGATGATAAATACAATCCACCTGTGTATAATCAAGTCTCCGTATAAATGCACCTGCACTGTGATAGTCTCAGAGGTCAGTTAAAAGCGCAGAGAGCATCATGAAGAACAAGGAACACACCAGGCAGGTCCGAGATACTGTTGTGAAGAAGTTAAAGCCGGATTTGGATACAAAAAGATTTCCCAAGCTTTAAACATCCCAAGGAGCACTGTGCAAGTGATAATATTGAAATGGAAGGAGTATCAGACCACTGCAAATCTACCAAGACCTGGCCGTCCCTCTAAACTTTCAGCTCATACAAGGAGAAGACTGATCAGAGATGCAGCCAAGAGGCCCATGATCACTCTGGATGAACTGCAGAGATCTACAGCTGAGGTGGGAGACTCTGTCCATAGGACAACAATCAGTCGTATATTGCACAAATCTGGCCTTTATGGAAGAGTGGCAAGAAGAAAGCCATTTCTTAACGATATCCATAAAAAGTGTTGTTTAAAGTTTGCCACAAGCCACCTGGGAGACACACCAAACATGTGGAAGAAGCTGCTCTGGTCAGATGAAACCAAAATTGTACTTTTTGCCAACAATGCAAAACGTTATGTTTGGCGTAAAAGCAACACAGCTCATCACCCTGAACACACCATACCCACTGTCAAACATGGTGGTGGCAGCATCATGGTTTGGGCCTGCTTTTCTTCAGCAGGGACAGGGAAGATGGTTAAAATTGATGGGAAGATGGATGGAGCCAAATACAGGACCATTCTGGAAGAAAACCTGATGGAGTCTGCAAAAGACCTGAGACTGGGACGGAGATTTGTCTTCCAACAAGACAATGATCCAAAACATAAAGCAAAATCTACAATGGAATGGTTCAAAAATAAACATATCCAGGTGTTAGAATGGCCAAGTCAAAGTCCAGACCTGAATCCAATCGAGAATCTGTGGAAAGAACTGAAAACTGCTGTTCACAAATGCTCTCCATCCAACCTCACTGAGCCCGAGCTGTTTTGCATGGAGGAATGGGAAAAAATTTCAGTCTCTCGATGTGCAAAACTGATAGAGACATACCCCAAGCGACTTACAGCTGTAATCGCAGCAAAAGGTGGCGCTACAAAGTATTAACTTAAGGGAGCTGAATAATTTTGCACGCCCAATTTTTCAGTTTTTGATTTGTTAAAAAAGTTTGAAATGTCCAATAAATGTCGTTCCACTTCATGATTGTGTCCCACTTGTTGTTGATTCTTCACAAAAAAATAAAGTTTTATATCTTTATGTTTGAAGCCTGAAATGTGGCAAAAGGTCGCAAAGTTCAAGGGGGCCGAATACTTTCGCAAGGCACTGTATGTCAGTAGAATGCAGTATTCTTCCTTGAAAGCCTCTCCTTGAATATGAATGAAAGGGCAGGTGGGGAACAGTAGCTCATTTTATGTGTATGTTATTCTCCGAGTCAATATGATAAGCAGTGATGCAGAAGTTCTAAATATAGTCAGGCTTGTGCTCGAGGTGATGGAGAGGGCGGGGAGGAGGGAGGAGCACATAGCACTGGAGGTGAGGGGGGGTGCACACAGCTCTGGCCATAGTCATTATAGTCATTATTATTAAGTAATAATACCATCATCGGGTCTCAGACCTCCAGGCTCAGACACAGCTCTTAAATGCAAGTAAAACTAAATGCATGCTCTTCAACCAATCGTAGCCCGCACCTGCCCACCCATCCAGCATCACTACTCTGGACGGTTCTGACTAAGAATATGTGGACAACTACAAATACCCAGGTGTCCTCTCCTTCCAGACTCACATTAAACATCGCCAATCCAAAATGAAATCTGGAATCAGCTTCCTATTTTGCAACAAAGCATCCTTCACTCATGCTGCCAAACATAGCCTTGTAAAACGGACCATCCTACCGATCCTTGACTTTTGCGATGTCATTTACAAAATAGCCTCCAACACTCTACTCAACAAATTGGATGCAGTCTATCACAGTGCCATTAGTTTTGTCACCAAAACCCCAAATACGACCCACCACTGCGACCTGTATGCTCTCGTTGGCTGGCCCTCGCTTCATATTCGTCACCAAACCCACTGGCTCCAGGTCATCTATAAGTCTTTGCTAGGTAAAGCCCTGCCTTATCTCAGCTCACTGGTCACCATAGCAGCACCCACCCGTAGCACGCACTCCAGCAGGTATATTTCACTGGTCACCCCCAAAGCTAATTCCTCATTTGGCCACCTTTCCTTCCAATTCTCTGCTGCCAATGACTGGAACGAATTGCAAAAATCACTGAAGCTGGAGACTCATATCTCCCTAACTTTAAGCACCAGCTGTCAGAGCAGCTCACAGATTACTGCACCTGTACATAGCCCATCTGTAAATAGCCCATCCAACTACCTCATCTCCATACTTTTTTTATTTTATATTTTTGCTCCTTTGCACCCAAGTATCTCTACTTGCACATTCATCTTCTGCACATCTATCACTCCAGTGTTTAATTGCTAAAGTGTAATTATTTCGCCACTATGGCCTATTTATTGCCTTACCTTCCTTATCCTACCTAATTTTCACACACTGTATATAGACTTTTCTCTTGTGTTATTGACTGTATGTTTGTTTATTCCATGTGTAAAAGTCTGATACTGCACATACAGCACAGAGCAGGTTTGGTCCTGCATGTGACCACGCAACACAGTCTCACAATTAATTTGTGCATATATGTACAAAATGCATTTCAGCAAATTTTGTGCGTTTTTCTGGCTTAATTCGTGAGAAAAATAGTCCCTCATTGACAGCCTTAACTGGCCGGGAGTTGCTCAATCATGTTGCGTAAACATCTCCTTTGTTTCTAAGGGTTCTAACTGGTTGGTTGTTTAACCATATCCAAAAGGGCAAGCACATGCAGGCATGCAAGTTGTCTAAACACTGTGTCTGAAATGATTTGTCAAACAAGTAAAGAAAAAAAGGTATCACCGTTTTCCTTAAATGTACTGTTTTACTACTTAAACATGTGCCCATGAATTCCAAATTTCAAATAGTTTTTGTCATAGAATTCCGGTTCATTTGGGTGTTTGTTTGATAATGAGAAAAGTCTACCCTAACCAGAAACCGTGGATAGATGGTAGCATTCGCACAAAACTGAAAGCGCGAACCACCGCATTTAACCATGGCAAGGCGACTGGTAATATGTCAGAACATAAACAGTGTAGTTATTCACTCCGCAAGGCAATCAAACAAGCAAAACGTCAGTGTGGAGATAAAGTGGAGTCGCAATTCCACGGCTCAGACACGAGACGTATGTGGGAGGGACTACAGACAATCACGAACTACAAAAGGAAAACCAGCCACGTCGCCGAGACCGATGACTTTCTTCGGAACAGGCTAAACAAATTCTTTGCACGCTTTGAAGATAACACAGTGCCACCGACGCGGTCCGCTACCAAGGACTGTGGGCTCTCGCTCTCCTTCTCCGTGAGTAAAACATTTAAACGTGTTAACCCTCGCAAGACTGCTGGGCCCAGACGGCATCCCTAGCAGTGTCCTCAGAGCATGCGCAGACCAGCTGGCTGGTGTGTTTACGGGCATATTCAATCTCTCCCTATCCCAGTCTGCTGTCCCCACATGCTTCAAAATGGCCACCATTGTTCCTGTACCCAAGAAGGCAAAGGTAACTGAACTTAATGACTATCGCCCCGTATCACTCACCTCTGTCATCATGAAGTGCTTTGAGAGACTAGTCAAGGATCATATCACCTCTACCTTACCTGACACCCTAGACCCACTTCAATTTGCTTACCGCCCCAATAGATCCACAGACGATGCAATCGCCATCAGTCAGCACAATGCCCTGTCCCATCTGGACAAGAGGAATACCTGCGTAAGAATGCTGTACATTGACGACAGCTCAGCATTCAACACCATAGTACCCTCCAAGCTCATCATTAAGCTTGAGGCCCTGGGTCTGAACCCCGCCCTCTGCAACTGGGTCCTGGACTTCCTGATGGGCCGTCCCCAGGTGGTGAAGGTAGGAAACATCACCTCCACTCCGCAGATCCTCAACACTGGGGCCCCACAACGGTGCGTGCTCAGCCCCCCACCCCCACCCCCACCCCACCCCGTACTCCCTGTTCACCCATGACTGCATGGCCAAGTACGCCTCCAACTCAATCATCAAGTTTGCAGACAACACAACAGTAGGCTTGATTACCAACAATGACGAGACAGCCTACAGGGAGGAGGTGAGGGCTCTGGGAGTGTGGTGCCTGGAAAACAACCTCTCACTCAACATCAACAAAACAAAGGAGATGATCGTGGACTTCAGGAAACAGCACAGGGTGCACCCCCTTATCCACATCAACAGGACCGCAGTGGAGAAAGTGGAAAGCTTCAAGTTCCTTGGTGTACACATCACTGACAAACTGAAATGGACCACCAACACAGACAGTGTGGTGAAGAAGGCGCAACAGAGCCTCTTCCACCTCAGGAGGCTAAAGAAATGTGGCTTGTCACCTAAAACAATTTTTTACAGATGCACAATTGAAAGCATCCTGTTGGGCTGTATCACCGCCCAGTACTGCAACTGCACCGCCCGCAACTGCAAGGCTCTCCAGAGGGTGGTGCGTTCTGCCCAATGCATTACTGGGGGGAAACTATCCGCCCTCCAGGACACCTACAGCTCCCGATGTCACAGGAAGGCCAAAAAGATCATCAAAGACATCAACCACCCGAGCCACTGCCTGTTCACCCCGCTATCATCCAGAAGGTGAAGTCAGTACAGGTGCATCAAAGCTGGGACCGAGAGAAGCAGTTTTTCTTTCTATCTCAAGGCCATTAGACTGCCAAACAGACATCACTAGCACATTAGAGGCTACTGCCTATAGGCATAGCCTAGGAATCACTGGCCACTTTAAGGAATGGAACACTAGTCACTTTAATAATGTTTACATATCTGTCATTACTCACCTTATATGTAGATACTGTATTCTATGCTATCTAAGTCACTTAATGTTTACATATCTGGCATAACTCACCTCGTGTATATAATGTTTTCTATACTATTCTACAGTATATTAGTCTGTTCCGCTCTGACGTCAATAGTCCATATGTATATAGTCTTAATACATTCCTACTTGTATATGTTGTGTAATTTGTTAGATATTATTACTTGTTTGTGCAGTAATATCTATCGGAGCAAGAAGCACAAGCATTTCGCTACACGCGCAATAACATCTGCTAATCACGCGTGTGACAAATAAAATGTGATTTGATTTGGTTCGAGAAGGCATCTGTTTGGTTACTGTCAGTCAAGAGAGACATCTAGTGGCATATTGTATCTCTGCAGGCTGTTGTGAACTTCTATGAATGTACTTCTGCTTTCTAACCAGCAAGGGGCGCTCCAACCAAAGAAAAAGACTCAATCAAGTCAGACAGGAAAACCTGAGTTGCTTATCATTTGATACTAAAACAGCATGATTTCGCAGGGGGGAAAAAACAACAGAACAACACTAAAACAGCCCCCCAAATAAGTAAAATTTTCTGTGTCAGATTTTTTTTTAAAGGAGGGGGACAAAGATTGGTTTATAACACCATAGTGCTCTCAAAGCTCATCACTAAGCTAAGGACCCTGTGACTAAACACCTCCCTCTGCAACTAGATCCAGGACCTGACGGGCTGCCCCCAGGTGCTAAGGGTAGGTAACAACACATCTGCCACGCTGATCGTCAACACGGGGTCCCCTCACGGGTGCGTGCTCAGTCCCCTCCTGTCCTCAAATCAAAATATAATTTTAGTTGTGACATACACATGGTTAGCAGATGTTAATGCGAGTGTAGCAAAATGCTTGTGCTTCTAGTACCGACCATGCAGTAATATCTAACAAGTAATCTAACCTAACAATTTCACCACAACCACCTTATACACACAAGTGTAAAGGAATGAATAAGAATATATGAATGAGTGATGGCCGAACGGCATAGGCAAGATGCAGTAGATGGTATAGAGTACAGTATATACATATGAGATGAGAAATGTAGGGCATGTAAACATTATATAAAGTGGCATTGTTTAAAGTGGCTAGTGATACATTTATTACATCAATTTTTCCATTATTAAAGTGGCCAGAGTTGAGTCAGTATGTTGGCAGCAGCTACTCAATGTTAGTGATGGCTGTTAGAAGCTGTTTTTCAGTCTCTCGGTCCCCTGCTTTGATGCACCTGTACTGACCTCACCTTCTGGATGATAGCGGGGTCAACAGGCAGTGGCTTGGGTGGTTGTTGTCCTTGATGATATTTTTGGCCTTCCTGTGACATCGGGTGGTGTAGGTGATCTGGAGGGTAGGTAGTTTGCCCCCGGTGATGCGTTGTGCAGTCATCACTACCCTCTGGAGAGCCTTATGGTTATGGGCAGAGCAGTTGCCGTACCAGGCGGTGATACAGCCCGACAGGATGCTTTCGGTTGTGCATCTGTAAAAGTTTGAGTATTTTTGGTGACAAGCCGAATTCCTTCAGCATCCTGAGGTTGAAGAGGCGCTTCTGCGCCTTCTTCTCCACGCTGTCTGTGTAGGTGGATCATTTCAGTTTGTCCGTGATGTGTACACTGAGGAACTTAACTTTTCACCCTCTCCACTACTGTCCCGTCAATGTGGATAGGGGCTGCTCCCTCTGCTGTTTTCTGAAGTCCACGATCACCTCCTTTGTTATGTTGACAGAGTGTGAGGTTATTTTCCTGACACCACACTCAGAGGGCCCTCACCTCCTCCCTGTAGTCCGTCTCATCGTTGTTGGTAATCAAGCCTACCACTGTAGTGTCGTCTGCAAACTTGATGATTGAGTTGGAGGCATGCATGGCCACACAATCGTGGGTGAACAGGGAGTACAGAGAGGGCTGAGAACGCACCCTTGTGGGGCCTCAGTGTTGAGGATCAGCGGGGTGGAGATGTTGTTACCTACCCTTACCACCTGGGGGCGGCTCGTCAGGAAGTCCAGGACCCAGTTGCACAGGGTGTGGTCGAGACCCAGGGTCTCAATACGTCCCAATACGTCCATTAACATACCAGCCAGCTGGTCTGCGCATGCTCTGAGGATGCGGCTGGGGATGCCGTCTGGGCCTGCAGCCTTGCGAGGGTTAACACGTTTAAATGTTTTCTCACGTTGGCTGCAGTGAAGGAGAGCCCACAGGATTTGGTAGCGGGCCCATGTCAGTGGCACTGTATTGTCCTCAAAGCGAGCAAAGAAGTTGTTTAGTCTTTCTGGGAGCAAGACTTCGTGGTCCGCGACGGGACTGGTTTTTCTTTTGTAGTCTTTTGTAGATTGACTGTAGACCCTGCCACATACCTCTCGTGTCTGAGCCGTTGAATTGCGACTCTACTTTGTCTCTATACTGACACTTAGCTTGTTTGATTGCCTTGTGGAGGAAATAGCTACACTGTTTGTATTCGGTCATGTTTCCGGTCACCTTGCCCTGATTAAAAGCAGTGGTTCGCGCTTTCAGTTTTGTGCGAATGCTGCCATCAATCCATGGTTTCTGGTTGGAGAATGTTTTAATAGACACTGTGGGTACAACATCACCGATGCACTTGCTAATTAACTTGCTTACCGAATCAGCGAAATCATCAATGTTGTTGTTTGACGCTATGCAGAACATATCCCAGTCCACGTGATCGAAGCAATCTTGAAGCGTGGAATCCGATTGGTCGGACCAGCGTTGAACAGACCTGAGTGCGGGTGCTTCCTGTTTTAGTTTCTGTCTATAGGTTGAAAGCAACAAAATGGAGTTGTGGTCAGCTTTTTCGAAAGGAGGGTGGGGGAGGGCCTTATATGCATCGCAGAAGTTAGAATAACAATGATCTAGGGTTTTGCCAGCCCGGGTCGCGCAACCGATATGCTGATAGAATTTAGGGAGCCTTGTTTTCAGATTAGCCTTGTTAAAATTCCCAGCTACTATAAATGCAGCCTCGGGATATGTGGTTTCCAGATTACATAGTCAAATTAAGTTCTTTCAGGGCTGTCGATGTGTCTGCTTGGGGGGGGAATATACACAACTGTGATTATGATCGAAGAGAATTCTCTTGGTAGATAATTCGGTCGGCATTTGATTGTGAGGAATTCTAAGTCAGGTGAACAAAAGGACTTGAGTTCCTGTATGTTATGATCACACCATGTCTCGTTAATCATAAGGCATACACCCCTGCCCTTCTTCTTCCCAGAGAGATGCTTTTTTCTGTCGGCGCGATGCGTGAAGAAACCAGGTGGCTGTACCGACTCCGATAGCATGTCTTGAGTGAGCCATGTTTCCGTGAAACAAAGAACGTTACAGTCTCTGATGTCTCTCTGGAAGGCAACTCTTGCTCAGATTTCGTCTACCTTGTTGTCAAGAGACTGGACATTGGCGCGGAGTATGCTAGGGAGCGGTGCGTGATGTTCCCATCTACGGAGCCCTGTTCACTCATGACTGCATGGCCAGGCACGACTCTAACATCAGCAAACATTAAGTTAGGTAGGCCTGATAACCGACAATGACGAGACAGCCTATAGGGAGGAGGTCAGAGACCTCGCATGTGGTGCCAGGATAACATCCTCTCCTTCAACGTGATCAAGACAAAGGAGATCATTGTGGACTACAGGAAAAGGAGGACTGAGCATGCCCCCATTCTCATCGACGGGGCTGTAGTGGAGCAGGTTGAGAGCTTCAAGTTCCTTGGCATCTACATCACCAACAAACTAACATGGTCCAAGCACACCAAGACAGTCGTGAAGAGGGCACGACAAAACCTATTTCCCCTCAGAAGACTGAAAGGATTTGGCATGGGTCCTCAGATCCTCAAAAGGTTCTACTGCTGCACCATCGAGAGCATCCTGACGGGTTGCATCACTGCCTGGTATGGCAACTGCTCGGCCTCCGACCGCAAGGCACTACAGAGGGTAGTGCGTACGGCCCAATACATCACCGGGGCCAAGCTTCTTGCAATCCGGGACCTCTTTACCAGGCAGTATCAGAGGAAGGCCCTAAAAATTGTCAAAGACTCCAGCTACTGCTACCGCACAGCAATCGGTACCAGAGCGCCAAGTCTAGGTCCAAGAGGCTTTTAAACAGCTTTTACCCCCAAGCCATAAAACTCCTGAACATCTAATCAAATGGCTACCCCCCCCTTTTACACTGCTGCTACTCTCTGTTATTATCTATGCATAGTCACTTTAATAACTCTACCTACATGTACATATTACCTCAATTAACTTCTTGACGCACCCATCCCTTCAGCGGGATAATTTTCATCAACACCTTTGACGTGTACTGGAGATGCAAAACATCTTCGTCCACATCCGCCAACGACTCGCCAATAAATGTCAGTGTTAATGAATTACAGTGAGTTATGAATGACTGGATGAACACGTTAATGTTATTAATATCACACATTGGGGTTCCTACACCTTTTCAGAAATCAAATTCAAGCACCACTATCAAGGTTTTTCCAGCACCTCATGACATCACTTTCCTAAAGCAATTCTTAGTCCCTTGAATAAAACACACAAATACACTTCTTGAAGGATGACAATTAATGGAATAAAACACAGAAATTCACTTCTTGAAGGATGACAATTCATGTCAGAAGAGCAGGAGAAAGTAAGTAATAGTATCTGCATTTAGGCTAAGCAGGGCCCGAAACTGAAGGACGCCCTATGGAGATTAGCCCTGGGCCAAACTGGAGAACTACTGCCTATACTCTGCTTCATTCTTCTGAAAACCCTTTTGTTAATCTTCGAATTTCAAATGTGGTGTTTACCTGCTTACATGGGTTAAAGAGGGTGGGGGGTATACCTCAATATGAAAGAGCCTATTCAAAATTCAAAGATCAACAAAAGTGTTCAAAACAATCAAGCACAGTACTGCCAGGAGTCATCCAGCTTGGCTTCGGGCCAGCCTCCATTGGGGTTACTGTGGTGAGGGTTGAGGGGTCCGTGGGATCTAGGTTTGCAGGCCATCCTCCTCATCACTCATCAGGTCCGCATTAACTCTTGTGCAAATGTCTCTCTCATCCTCTGCATGCACTCTCGACCATTCATCTAGATGTAGAAAAAGAAAGAAAACAATAGAACTCAGTAAACAAATGCATCAGTCTCAAGTCATGCATATTCATATAATTCATATAAAGTGGCAATCAGCAATAGAAACAATAACAAAGTGCACTCCCTGCCCATTTCAGTAAAAAACTGATGATGTTGGAGAAATTAATTAAACTTAATGGGGCTATAGCAGACACTCTAGACCTGGTGATTAATTAAACTAATGGGGCTATAGCAGCCACTCTAGACCCGGTGATTAATTAAACCAATGGGGCTATAGCAGACACTCTAGACCAGGTGATTAATGGAACTAATGGGGCTATAGCAGACACTCTAGACCGGGTGATTAATGAAAATAATGGGGCTATAGCAGCCACTCTAGACCAGGTGGGTGGAATTCAATTCTGTTTTTATTCTACTCTTCTAGACTCAAACATGTAATAGGGCCATGCATGCACTTTGTATTCCAAGGACCTGAACTAATACAGGAGTAATTAACCGGTTTCTCATCTGGTGACCCTTCTTTGCATGTTTCTCCAAGATTGTGTCCACTATGTTCTCAGGTAAGCCTGAGAGATATGCCCGCCTCCAGTGGCGTGTATTCATGGATGCCAAGGGAGCCAGGCTTCCCCAAAACATTGACCAAGAACAAAACATTCATATTTAGTCTCTCTGTGTTTCAGAATTGGCCTTCAATTCGCAAGAGGCTGAATATATCTCACTGGAGAAAGAATTTGTGCCAGCGAAACAGCGCTCCTCTGTCTCTGTATGTGTAGGCCATCTATCTGATGCTGTCTGGTCCAAAAGAGTATGAAATTGTTGCCGCCCATAGAATTGAATGCAAGGGAAGCCAGCGAGCATTTGGCCTCCATTGATTCAAAAAAAGTACAACATATTAGCCAATCAGTGTTGAGATAAACTGAGTGAGCAGAAGCCAGTTTGGATTTGGCATCACTCCTATCAAATCGCATTGAGAGCATAAATCATTGACAGAAACAACTTGAATTGTTCCTTCTTCTTGTGTTGTTGTCCTCCGGTGGCTAGCTAGCTAGCTAAAATGGCCCCTTTCCTAAATTGGAGATGAGATTAGGGTTTCACTACATTCTCCGTACTGGCCAATGATTAAAATAGCGAATCTGATCCAACCATTAATTCATACACTGTGCCCCTGGCCAGAGAGGATCGAAGTTCAATATTTAGGTTGATGTAGCAGGCGATTGTTAACTAGCTAACGCTGCCCATGAAAGGAAGGTTGGCTAGCGAGCAAGCATTGTAGCCACGTAGCCTAGGACAACAAAAAATAAAAGTGTGTACTGTATGACAGAGAGAGGGAACGTTTCGTCAACATGAGAGAGAGGAGAATGGCATTCTCTTAAAGTAGGGTGATGCAACATGTTTTTTCTACCTGCACAAACGTGCACACACACACTCACACAGAAATCAGAACCATGGGCAGCCACATCATATTTAGCTTAAATTGATTCAACTAAATTGTTGTTGGTATCTTTAGTTGTCACTGTATTAGACTAAGCAGAGGTGATTTGATAATGTTGAAATGTTGAAATTGAAATGGTGCTGAAATAGTGGAGGTAGCTCCTGTTTTCCTTGCGACCTGCTGTAACTCTCCCTGGTTCTAAATCAATAGTTGTTTAGTAGTCTGAAAATGTCGGAATCATTAACTTGCTGGACCATGCTGCAGGTCATGTAACTGTGTTACATGCAATATGTTTTGTGGACTTCACCGGACAGAGGTTGCTCTCCAGTTTTGTGATGAAACAAAGGCCTGGTTGAATGTATTCTGCCACTGTGTTTTCTTATTGTCTTGGCCTTTAGGGTTATATATACATCACAGTTGCAAAGCATATGAACTAACCGGTTATAAAGAAAACAACGCAATTATATCACAACACATAGGTTGTAATATGGCTTTTTTTCTGGCTTCCCCAGTGATTTTACCCACGCAGCGCTACTTCCCACCTCATTATCTCGTAATAGGTGGCACAAGAACCTGCAATGGATATAAGCACAAGGTACATTTTATGTTGTTTTGGTGGCCAGGCCACCATTACAGCACATTGCTATTAATGGTATTATAGATTTGTATTTTATAATCATTTTTATTTCAATTTGTTTTTCAATTTTTATTTGAGGTTAGTTTTCAGACCTGATTTACACGTTTTTATTTAGTTGTAGTTGTACACAGCAGTGGAGGCTGGTGGGTGGAGCTATAGGAGGATGGGCTCGTTTTAATGGCTGGAATAAAACAAAACAAAAAATATGGCTTCCAAATTTTTGATGCCGTTCCATTTATTCCATTCCAGCCATTACAATGAGCCCATCCTCCTATGCTCCTCCTATGCTCCTCCCTCCAGCCTCCTCTGGTAAACAGATATTTCCTTTTAATTGTATATTATTCAGTTTTAGTGATAGGGACAGAAAGGAAGCATGGGAGGCTATGAGCCATTTATGTTGTTTTTTATTTATATTTATAATATATAAGGTGATGGGTCAGGTTAGGTTTAAATTATTAAATCAATATTAATGTGACTTGGATTTGAAGTGGGTGGATCATCAGCGATGGGTGTAACCCAGAAATGATTTGATATTGATATAAAAATGGCTGCATTGGACCTTTAACACGTTTCATTGGTCAGTTCCTGTGTGGTGATACTGATGGTTGGTCGGGTCTGATGGTTTGTTTATGTAGCAGGTTATGAGAATTAGCATAGCAAGTTAGGAGAATGAGGTTAAGGTAAGGTAAAGGGTTAGGCATAGCTAAAATGCTCTCATAGTTGCAGCATTGGGTGGCAACAAATCTGCCCAATTAGCTTTTCTATTACACCCACTTGCATTGATACGCCCCTTTATGTTAAAACACCGGTGTCCGGCAGCCATGTTGAGTTGCAGTTACCCATGACTTGATTATTTTCTACTGATAGCTATAGTGACAGTGATGCACTAACCTCATTTCTAGGTTATTACACACAGCGCATGTAAGCCTGGCTTATCAACGATTCAAAGTTGGTCTATAATTTGATGACATGTCAATGCCACCAGGCTTTGGATATGAATTATGATCATTCTTTACATAGATAGTTGGCTGGAAATGTTACATCTAAAAGATTATCTTTGTCCTATAATCAACATAAAGTTCACTTGCTTAATTTGAGTTACATGCAATGTTCTAATCATCCCAAACCCAGGGTTATATTCATTCGTGCACAGTGTAGCAAAACATTTTGCATGGGAAAAACGAAAACAAGCTTTTCTTATTGGACCAATTCAAGTAGGTTCCTAGTGAATATGTCAAGTTGATCAAAATGCCTAAATCTGCACATCTATATTCAGCTGACATTCAGTGTTTCGCCTAAAGCAGACAATTTAAGGTCCACTTCTGCTACAAGGATCTACTATTACTCTGAGCATGAAGGACTGAACAAAATTTGGGCCCTTGCCTGAGTTTATACTCGTCAGGTCACGTGGTCAGGAAAAACTCAGGGCCCAACCTATCAACCATAAATTGTATATATTGTTTCAGACATGGCTGTAAATGATTTCTTGTAAAGAAAATACTTGAAATGAAAGACATATTTGATCATGCCTTAGAAGAACAAGAACTTCTAGGTAACTGTATCCAGCTGATGTCATCATGTGATAGTGACAGAGATACAGTAAGGAGTTTGTGAGATATTAAATGATACCCCCACACTACTATACTTAAACTGCCAGTAAATATTTAGTTAGCCATTTGGTATGCCTTCCAAATATTCCGGAAATCGAATCAAGTTAACCATAATGTTATGTTTATTACACGTCTTAATGAAAGATCCTAGTATGGAATTTTCAATCAAGCATGACAGGATTAGTTGACTAGTGTCTCAGAGATACCAAAAAACACCCCCGACGCCCGTCTCCATTCAAAATATGAGGGACAATGTCAAAATTTGATGCTGACAACTGTTGCAGGTTTACATATGAAAAATGTGAGAGCCTGGTTTCATGCCAAATGTTGCATTCAACTAAATAGAAAGTGTGACAATCATTATCACATTTCCATTTGATGCCAAATCTGATTGAAGAAAACAAAGAGAGAATAGAGAGCCAAATATTATATGGTCAAACGTCACTTTAAAAATACACATTTTTCCACATGTATTGGAGGAAGAGATACTTCCAGTGGAATAGGGTCAGATCTGTTTTCTCTAATGCCTGGCCTCAGGAGAACACATACAAAATGTTGTATCCTATCTGAGTGGCCTGTGTTAGGATCATTTAGGCAGCAGCTCATTCCCCCTGCCTGCCCCCTGGGCTCTCAGCCACTGACTGGAGCATGTGTTATCTGTTCCTTGTGAGACACAATGAGGACTTGGATTTTCTCTTATGCCAACAAAATGCTGAAATTATATTAAACTCAACCTGAACTGAGGTGAAAAGAGGTCACATCACTGGCTTGTGTTCCAAATGGAACAATATTTCCTACGAAGTGCACTATATAGGAATAGGGTGCCATTTGGGACGCAGGCCATGTTTCATCTAACCCTGTCCCTCCGTTTCCATCCCAAAGTTGGGATGTATCCTTAAATCCTAAAGTTATTCCACATGACACGGTGTGACAGAGCATGAGTATAGTCAATGTTAAACCCAGTGGGGTTTTCTCCCACCCATGAGGATTATTTTAGCTGTAGCCTATATCTGTGTCCTAAATGTGACCCTATTCTCTATAGGCACTGGTCAAAAGTAGTGCAGGAAATAGGGATTCCAATTGGGACACAGGTCATAGCTCAAGCAGGTGCATGCCTCTAGATACTGCCCAAAGAAAACCCTTGAAAAAGGGCTGCATGAGATGGTTCTCAAGATCACATTAGGAGTTAAGGTGCTGTGTGTGGTAAACAAATGTTTACAAAATGGAGAGATGCACAAACATGACAGCAGGTTGATCCACTGAATGGTAACAGTTACATTGCTGGAATTTCCTCTTTTTTTCCATTTTGAATCAAAACAGTTTGTGTGTTAAAGTGTTAAATCATGTTTGGATTTTTATTTTTTTGTACTCTGCCCACCACCAATGATATATTCCTCTTACACAATATACATGTAGGGAACTTAACACCAGCAGCAATGTGTCTCGGAGAATCCTGAAAGGATGCTATTAATTATACTGTACCTTTTTACAGTAATAAACCTGTTCATGTGATATGAATAGAGGACATTTACCACTGGTGACATTAATTAACATAGTGTAGTGAATGAGTCTCTGTAAAAAAATATATTTAGAATTTTCCCAAATTCATTCCTTTATCTTAAGGCCTTCTAAGAACATATTTTGTATCAGACAAACAATGAAAGTACACCTTGTTACTACCAGGATGCTTCCTATATAGTGCTCTACTTTTCACCATTTGACCAGAGTGAAGCGTCAAAAGTAGTGCCTAAATAGGTCATAGGATGCCATTTGGGACTCATAATCTCAAGTAGCTGTGGGGTAGAAGCTAAAAAACACACAGAGGCAGTGAGGTGAAAGGCTATCTGGAAGAAGGGATCCCAACGGGCTCGACACAATCCCCCAGACACAGCATTGGAATCATAGATAAAGGAGGTTACAGTATCAAACTGATCCCCTCGAGGAGGCTTATAGTTCAAATCGGCCCGCCTTAGAAATACAAGGACACAAACAACCTGAACCTGCATCTCTCCTCTCCATACAGCTGGAACTGAAACAAATATGACAGCCACAATTAGCAAGATATTGATATGGTATTGTTGCATCCCTGTGTACAACGTGTGCCATAAATTGGAATCATAATTGGAATATTATTTATGATAATGATCCTTCTGGGGACAACAATGGTATGTGACTGGCAGGGATTAAACACCAGTTAATTAAAAGTAAAGTTGAAATGGTATTTATTGGGAGGATTATGCAAAATAGGTATTATGAAACAAATGACCGGAGTTTGTGGATTGCGTGAACTGCCTTCTAACATGCGTCCACTGAAAAGCCATTGCTTCAGCAACCTTCATGGATGTGGGTTTCAAAGCTGCGGATAATGATAGCAGGTAAATGTTCTACCATTAGGATAATGACTGTTTGGAATGCATCATCATTCAGGCAGAAAAGCAAATATGATTGCCATATGAGTTTCCATGTAAAGAATTTGACTGGAAGAGGGGCTATACACGCTGAAACACTAGGCTACTACTAAATAAAACAGTTGCCTTCTTACATTTCATGAGATAATTGAATAGATGGATGGTCACTTGATTGTAGTGAGAGAAATAAATGACATTTCAGGCAAATAAAGACAATACGCTACATTTGCGCTCCCCCGAAGACATGCACAATTGCGCACATTCCATTCCCAAAGACAGCATACACGTGTTGCCTTCTTGTGCGTAAAAGTCTTTGTCTGTTGGTGTCTTTGCATGTTGTTTGTTTTCAATCGGGGAAGAAAGCATGCATCACTTTGCATAAGAGCAACATACAGCGGTTCGTCCCCATGGGGCGTGTGGTGGTTCTCCTCTCTAGTCTAAATGATGTCACTTTCTAAAAAGACTGTCAGCAAGAATGTAGGTGGCACCCAAACACAGTAGCAGGGAGATTCCCGCAGTAAACCTCACACACTGTCACCAAGGCGCTCCGGTAAAATAGTCCTGCACTTTACTTGGATAGTCTCTGCTTCTCATTTCACCGGTTATCAACCAGGGGAAGGCATTCCAGGAAGACTGTAGGAGTGTCTTCGTGTGCCTCATGGCTGCGGTACTTGGAAACAGCACCCGAACTACGGGAACTTCAGATTGTGAGCTGAGAAGCCACTTCAGAAGGAGAAAGAGGAGGAGGTCGACAAGAAAAGGTCAGTAGACAACTTGTTGTGGTCAAATGACGAGTTGTCACCATGAGTTAAATGTGGACAGAAGGTCACAGAATGTACCCTTCATTGAGATGATTTAAGTTTGCCTTGAGGGTTACTATGTAAGATAAAATCACACAGCCTGAAATAAACGTAGGAATACTTTGTCACTGCATCGTTATTGGAAAATATCTTTACTTTATTTTGGAGGTGTAAGGTTTGCCAGTGGTCATAAAATGTAGCCTACATTATTACAAATATGATAATTCCACACTGTAAAACCAAGTACCTGTGCAGCACATGCTCAACTTATTTCTGCAAGGAGTGAAGTGATACAATTGTTTATTAATTGATCTCTTCATATTGGAGGCAACAGAGAAAATGCACTGTGTTGAATTTTGATTCTCATATTATTGAACTGTAAGTGCCTTTGGTCCTGAATTGATTCGTAAGGATATTATAAAATAGGCTTACTCCAATCAATGGAATGCTTTGACCAATAACTTAAATGGCTTTTGATAGTTCCCTCCCTCTATCTCCTGTTATTTAAATTCACTCTCATTATCATGAAAGCCCTGACAATAATTTCTATTGTCCTCTTGGCAACAGGTCAACGTTTTAGGATTACACTGCACTGCCATTGTTCTTGACACACTAATCCTCGGAAAATGCTGCAGATTATTTCATGAGGGGCTTTGTATTAAAACCTATGCTTATTCAAAGTGCCTAAACCTTTTCCATGCTATGTACAACCTATTGGCCTTTTGCTGCTCAATGTGAGAGTGTATAACGTTACAGTGAATGAATTGCATGTGCCCCAAATGCTAGCCGATTCCCATTAGTGCACTGCGTTTAGTGCAGACTTGGTTTCAAAAGAATCAGTGGCCTTCTTTTGAGGAGGTTTGTTGTAATGATTTAACTAAAAGGTTATTTTGAATTGATATATTGACAGAAGAGTTGTATATTTCTCTTTTGAATGTGGGATGTGGTAAACATTTGAGTAGGCTATATAAACATTCAAATGATGAGACAAATATATGAACTTGGAACATTTCTTGGATATCATGAAAGTTTTCTTTAAACACAATAATGTTTTGATCATGAACAGAATACATTTGGTAAATTACTGAAAAAAATGTTTTTTTCTTTATTTTTACTATTTTCTACATTGTAGAATAATAGTCAAGACCTCAAAACAAATGAAATAAAAGATATTGAATCATGTAGTAATCAAAAAAGTGTTAAATATATTTTAGATTCTTCAAAGTAGCCACCCTTTGTCTTGATAACATCTTTGCACACTCTTGGCATTCTCTCAACCAGCTTCATGAGGAATGCTTTTCCAACCGTCTTGAAGGAGTTCCCACATATGCTGAGCACTTGTTGGCTGCTTTTCCTTCACTCCTTCTCTCTCTTCACTCTCCAACTCATCCCAAACCATCTCAATTGGGTTGATTGTGGAGGCCAGGTCCTCTGATGCAGCACGCCATTACTCTCCTTCTTGGTCAAAATGCCCTTACACAGCCTGGAGATGCGTTTTGGGTCATTGTCCTGTTGAAAAACAAATGATAGTCCCACTAAGTGCAAACCAGATGGGATGGGTACAGGTTAGAGGTCATTTGTACATGTACAGTCGTGGCCAAAAGTTTTGAGAATAACACAAATATTAATTTTCCCAAAGTCTGCTGCCTCAGTTTGTATGATGGCAATTTGCATATACTCCAGAATGTTATGAAGAGTGATCAGATGAATTGCAATTAATTGCAAAGTCCCTCTTTGCCATGCAAATGAATGGAATCCCCAAAAAACATTTCCACTGCATTTCAGCCCTGTCACAAAAGGACCAGCTGACATCATGTCAGTGATTCTCTCGTTAACACGGGTGTGAGTGTTGACGAGGACAAGGCTGGAGATCACTCTGTCATGCTGATTGAGTTTGAATAACAGTCTGGAAGCTTCAAAAGGAGGGTGGTGCTGAGAATCATTGTTCTTCCTCTGTCAAATATGGTTGGTTACCTGCAAGGAAACACGTGCTGTAATCATTGCTTTGCACAAAAAGGGCTACACAGGCAAGGATATTGCTGCCAGTAAGATGGCACCTAATTCAACCATTTATCAGATCATCAAGAACTTCAAGGAGAGCGGTTCAATTGTTGTGAAGAAGGCTTCAGGGCGCCCAAGAAAGTCCAGCAAGCGCCAGGACCGTCTCCTAAAGTTGATTCAGCTGGGGGATCGGGGCACCACCAGTACAGAGCTTGCTCAGGAATGGCAGCAGGCAGGTGTGAGTGCATCTGCACGCACAGTGAGGCAAAGACTTTTGGAGGATGGCCTGGTGTCAAGAAGGGCAGCAAAGAAGCCACTTCTCTCCAGGAAAAACATCAGGGACAGACTTATATTCTGCAAAAGGTATAGGGATTGGACTGCTGAGGACTGAGGTAAAATCATTTTCTCTGATGGATCCCCTTTCCGATTGTTTGGGGCATCCGGAAAAAAGCTTGTCCGGAGAAGACAAAGTGAGCGCTACCATCGGTCCTGTGTCATGCCAACAGTAAAACATCCTGAGACAATTCATGTGTGGGGTTGCTTCTCAGCCAAGGGAGTGGGCTCACTCCCAATTTTGCCTAAGAACACAGCCATGAATAAAGAATGGTACAAACACATCCTCCAAGAGCAACTTCTCCCAACCATCACAGAACAGTTTGGTGACAAACAATGCCTTTTCCAACATGATGGAGCACCTTGCCATAAGGCAAAAGTGATAACTAAGTGGCTCGGGGAACAAAACATCAATAGTTTTGGTCCATGGCCAGGAAACTCTCCAGACCTTAATCCCATTGAGAACTTGTGGTCAATCCTCAAGAGGTGGGATGGACAAACAGAAACCCACAAATTCTGACAAACTCCAAGCATTGATTATGCAAGAATGGGCTGCCATCAGTGTGGCCCAGAAGTTAATTGACAGAATGCCAGGGCGGATTGCAGAGGTCTTGAATAAGAAGGGTCAACACTGCAAATATTGACTCTTTGCATCAACTTCATGTAATTGTCAATAAAAGTCTATGACACTTGTGAAATGCTTGTAATTATACTTCAGTATTCCATAGTAACATCTGACAAAAATATCTAAAAAAAGACTGAGGCAGCAGAATTTGTGAATATTAATATATGCGTCATTCTCTAAACTTTTGGCCATGACTGTAGGTAGGGGTGAAGTGACTATGGATAGATAATAAACGGTGAGTAACAGCAGTGTACAAAACAAATGGCGGGGGTGGGGGTGGACATTTGATTAATTGTTCAGCAGTCTTATTTCTTGGGGGTAGAAGCTGTTAAAGGGCCTTTTAGTCCTAGACTTGGCGCTCCGGTACCTCTTGCCATGCGGTAGCAGAGAAAACAGTCAGACTTGGGTGACTGGAGTCTCTGACAATTTTATGGGCTTTCCTCTGACACTGCCTATGATATAGGTCCTGGATTACAACGGGAAGCTTCTCCCCAGTGATGTACTGGGCCGTTCGTACTACCCTCTGTAGCGCCTTATGGTTAGATGCTGAGCAGTTGCCATACCAGATGGTGATGCAACCAGTCAGGATGCTCTCGATGGTGCAGCTGTATAACTTTTTGAGGATCTGGGGACCCATGCAAAACCTTTTCTCCTGAGGGGGAAAGGTTTTGTCATGCCCTCTTCACGACTGCCTTGGTGTGTTTGGACCATGATAGTTTGTTGGTGATGTGGACACCAAGGAACTTAACTCTCGACCCGCTCCACTACAGCCCCGATGATGCCCCGATGATGATGATGATGATGGGGGGGTGGGGGGGGGCTGTTCGTCCAGCCTTTTCCTGGACGAACAGCTCCTTTGTCTTGCTCACATTGAGGGAGAGGTTATTGTCCTGGCACCACACTGACAGTTCTCTCCCTACAGGCTGTCTCATCGTTGTCGGTGATCAGTCCTACCACTGTTGTGTCGTCAGCAAACTTAATAATGGTGTTGGAGTCGTGTTTGGCCACGCAGTCGTGGGTGAACAGGGAGTACAGGAGTGGACTAAGTACACACCCCTGGGGGGCCCCAGTGTTGAGGATCAGCGTGGCAGACATGTTGTTGCCTACCCTTACCACATGGGGGCGGCCCGTCAGGAAGTCCAGGATCCAGTTGCAGAGGGAGATATTTAGTCCCAGGGTGAACGACATTCTCACATAGGTGTTAGGAAAATGTCAGTCAGGAAGAGGTTGAAAATGTCAGTGAAGACACTTGTCAGATGGTCTGCGCATGCTTTGAGTACACGTCCTGGTAATCCATCTGGCCCCGCGGCTTTGTGAATATTAACCCATTTAAAGGTCTTGCTCACATCTCACATCGGCTACCGAGAGCGTTATCACACTGTCATCCAGAACAGCTGGTGCTCTCATGCATGCTTCAGTGTTTGTTTGCCTTGAAGCAAGCATAAAAAGACATTTAGCACGTTGGTCGGCTCACATCACTGGGCAGCTCATGTCTGGGATCCCTTTGTAGTACGTAGTAGTTTTAGAGCCGCTGTAGTAGGATTCAATCTTAATCCTGTATTGACGCTTTGCTTGTTTGATGGTTCGTCTGATGGCATAGCGGGATTTCTTATAGGCATCCGGATTAGTGTCCCACTCCTTGAAAGCGGCAGCTCTAGGCTTTAGCTTGATACGTATGTTGCCTGTAATCCATGGCTTCTGGCTGGGATTTGTACGTACAGTCCCTGTGGGGACGCCGTTGTTGATGCACTTATTGATGAAGCCGATGACTGAGGTGGTACACTCCTCAATGCCATTGGATGAATCCCGGAACATATTCCAGTCTGTGCTAGCAAAACAGTCCTGTAGCGTATCATCCTAGCCATCTGACCACTTCCGTATTGAGCGAGTCACTGGTGCTTCCTGCTGTAGTTTAGCTTGTAAGCAGAATTCAGGTACTACTCTGTGTTTCACAAAGACAGACCAAAGTACAGATTTCCACCAGTCATACAGTTGAAGTCAGAAGTTTACATACAGTTAGGTTGGAGTCATTAAAACTTGTTTTTCAACCACTCCACAAATTTCTTGTTAACAAACTATAGTTTTGGCAAGTCGGTTAGGACATCTACTTTGTGCATGATACAAGTCATTTTTCCAACAATTGTTTACAGACATATTATTTCACAGTTCCTGTGAGTCAGAAGTTTGCATACACTAAGTTGACTGTGCCTTTGAACAGCATGGAAAATTCCAGAAAATAATGTCATGGCATTAGAAGCTTCTGAAATGGCTAAATGACATAATTTGAGTCAATTGGAGGTGTACCTGTGGATGTGTTTCAAGGCCTACCTTCAAACTCAGTGCCTCTTTGCTTGACATCATGGGAAAATCAATAGAAATCAGCCAAGACCTCAGAAAACAAATTGTAGACCTCCACAAGTCTGGTTCATCCTTGGGCGCAATTTCCAAACGCCTGAGGGTACCACATTCATCTGTACAAACAATAATACGCAAGTATAAAAACCATGGAACCACGCAGCCGTCATACCGCTCAGGATGGAGACACCTTCTGTCTCCTAGAGATGAACGTACGTTGGTGAGAACGTACGTTGGTGAGAAGTGCAAATCAATCCCAGAACAACAACAAAGTACCTAGTGAATATGCTGGAGGAAACAGGTACAAAAGTATCTATATACACAGTAAAACGTGTCCTATATCAACATAACCTGAAAGGCTGCTCAGCAAGGAAGAAGCCACTGCTCCAAAACCGCCCTAAAAAAGCCAGACTACAGTTTGCAACTGCACATGGGGATAAATATTGTAATTTTTTGAGAAATGTCCTCTGGTCTGATGAAACAAAAATAGAACTGTTTGGCCATAGTAACCACGTTATGTTTGGAGGAAAAAGGGGGATGCTTGCAAGCTGAAGAACACCATCCCAACTGTGAAGCACGGGAGTGGCAGCATCATGTTGTGGGGGTCTTTTGCTGCAGGAGGGACTGGTGCACTTCACAAAATAGATGGCTTCATGAGGAAGGAAAATTATGTGGATATATTGAAGAAAAATCGTCAGACATCAGTCAGGAAGTTAAAGCATGGTCGCAAATGGGTCTTCCAAATGGAAAATTACACCAAACATACTTCCAAAGTTGTGGCAAAATGGCTTGGACAACAAAGTCAAGGTATTGGAGTGGCCATCACAAAGCCCTGACCTCAGTCCTATAGAAACTTTGTGGGAAGAACTGAAAAAGTGTGTGCGAACAAGGAGCCCTACAAACCTGACTCAGGAGGAATGGGCCAAAATTGGGCTGCAATCTGAGGCTGGTAACTCCAATGAACTTATCCTCTGCAGCAGAGGTAACTCTGGGTCTTCCTTTCCTGTGGCGATCCTCATGAGAGACAGTTTCATCATAGCGCTTGATGGTTTTTGCTACTGCATTTGAAGAAACTTTCAAAGTTCTTGAAATGTTCTGTGTTGACTGACATACATGTCTTAAAGTAATGATGGACTGTCATTTCTCTTTGCTTATTTGAGCTGTTGTTGCCATAATATGGACTTGGTCTTTTACCACATAGGGTTATCTTCTGTATACCTCCCCTATCTTGTCACAACACAACTGATTGGCTCAAATACATTAAGAAGGAAAGAAATTCCAGAAATGAAGCTGATTTAGAGAATGCCAAGAATGTGCAAAGCTGTCATCAAGGCAAAGAGTGGTTACGTTGAAGAATCTCAAATATAAATTATATTTTTATTTGTTTTAAGACCTTTGTGGTTACTACATGATTACATATGTGTTTTTTCATAGTTTTGATGTCTTCACTACTATTCTACAATGTAGAAAATAGTAAAATTAAAGAATAACACTGGAATGAATAGATGTGTCAACTTTTGACTGGTGCTTTACCTTGTGCAGAGACTAGTGGACTTTTCAGTACAGTATACTGTAATTGGTTATTTGGGAAAGTTGCGCAATATTGTCCTTTATTCAGGACAGATTAACATGATGAACCAACATGGAACAACAGCTGTTGTTGACCATTTCTGTCATCTGTTGTTTTCAGCAAAACGTATTATGATGATTTGTATCCATATTTGTTGATTTGATTGTTATTTTGATATAAAGTTACATTACAGATGTAGGATCTTAATTTGACATAAAATGCAAAATAATCATGCAGCAACAGGTTTTGAACAGTTAGTCCATATTGTTGCTTTATTAGTGGCTAGGCTATTAGCTGGCCAAAATGTAGGCTACATTAAATGTGCAATACTGTTAATATAACCATGTGTTAGTGTGGGTTTTCAGTAAATGTATGTAAATTACAAAGCTCACCTGCATTTCCAACACTGCAGGAGAATTCTCAGCAGCAAAGGAGTGATCAAATTAAGATCCTACATTTGTATTACAAACATATAACCATTGCTAGAGCAAGTCAATGTGCAATTTTACTTCGGCATTATTCACAGATGTGTAGCATGTATAGCGAGTGCCTCAGGTCTAGACAGACAGGAAGAAAAAGGCTTATTTATATTAATGCAGTGTAGAAACGTCAGGTCTGCATTTATCTTTGTTGGTTGTTAAGTTGCATTGAAACCAGACATGACATTTTTTTAAAGACTGATGGCCAGACAGACAGACTGCCTGATCTGTCTATGAATCAGCATTAGGGAATGTTTTAATCTCATTTAATGTGTCAGGGAAACTAGTCAACTTTAAATCCACATTGACACCAATATAATAAAGCAGCAATTATTACAGTCCACTGCACAGCAACACTGTCGAGAGACGATAACTGAAACTATGACTCTTATTGTATTTAATGTTGTAGTATTCATGAACCATAAGCTGTAGTGAAGAAACCCAGAACAATATCTTCAATATGTTCAGGGAGTAGATAATTTGACAGAGTGCTATTGTTTAGCAAAAAAGAAAAAAAGGTTTAATTAAGCCCTTCTCATTGATTCCACTGAAAAGATGCTGTTTGTCAGGAGAATCACTCTACTACAAGGCAACATAGATTAGAGGAAATATAGTATTTGGTTTGATGAAGAGGCAGACAAGCAGTCAATGGTGCTACTAGTTGAAATGGGGACATTTTCACAGCTGTTGTATCATCGGAGAGCCACAGATTTGTGCCACAGTATGCCATTGTTATTATCCTCAATTGCAATTTATTTCACATTACCATATGTTTTCGGAAATATTTTAATCATTCAGTTCCAAGCAAGTATTTATTGTCAGCTTTGGGTTTAGTTTTTGAACAGCTTTTGTCTGTGTTTATTTGATTTGATGTACTGTGTGAGTAATTTGATTAGATGTCTCTGCTAAAGGCTATCACCCAAGCAATAGGGAGTCAAGTGGAAGGCTTCCACTTTCCTCCACAGTGGACAGGATGCGTGTGATCACAGTGGACGGGATGCGTGTGACTGTCATGGATTTGTGCTCAGATATCAGATATCTCACAGCTTGACTGGCTCTGAGCCTCTGGTTGAGTGGAGTTTATGAGATATTGTCATCTATAGTTCAAAGATATGACTGCAGATTAGATGGGTGGGCTGTTTTTAAGAAGATCCAGGGCCTTATGTATGAAATGTGTCAGAGTAGGACTGCTGATTTGGGATCAGTTTAGCCTTTTAATAAGATTCATGGACAAGGAGATACCTGATCCTAGATCAGCACTCCTACTCTGAGATACTTAATACATACGGACCCTGATTTTTCTCTTAAGTACACACTAAACTGGAAAGACATTTTTTTCTCTCTGAGGTTTCAAGGTTCATTATGTTCATTGTATAATGTCTGTTGCATAACAACCTGTTCAAACTGATTTAATAGAGTCCTTTGTTGATGTGTGTGGTAATCTGGCTCCTCCTCTCTGAGAATATAATTATGAAGTTCTCTTCCTGTTTATCTGATCACTGCAGATGGGAACAACCTGCTTGTGAACTCCAAACATCACAGCTACATGAATAGTTTGTAGCATATTATGTATTAGTTATAAAATGAGTTTGGGAGAAGTGGCATCAAATGAAGCCCACAGACCTCCCTTTGGCTCCTAACCATGACAGGCTGTTTCCCCCTGCTATCTTCATTTGATGTCACTTTCTCAGTAGAGATGCAGACTTTTGGCAGACAGGAGCCTAGCCAATTGTGTCAGTTTCATAGTTTCATCCGCGTTACATGGGTGTGCCGGTTTCCTCCGAGAGGCGGTTCACAGGTAAATTAAAGGAGGTTGTCAGATGATTGTTCCATCACCTCTCTCTGGTTCGATAGAGATACACATCTCAAACCCTCACTACAATGGGAAAATACCAACTGGATTGAGAAAAACATTCAAAATTGGTCCAAGTTGTTTTGAAGTTTTGTCGGGTACACCGGGCTCTATTTGTTTTCAGCTGGCAATAAGCCAGCGCAATGATCACATGCTCATTTGCAATTTTGTTTGCCGGGTTCTTAAGGATTGGACTCTTTTTTTCAATTTTTGCCTAAAACCACAAACCCAAATCTAACTGCCTCTAGCTCAGGACCTGAAGCAAGGATATGCATATTCTTGGTACCTTTTGAAAGGAAACACTTTGAACTTTGTGGAAATGTGAAAATAATGTAGGAGAATGTAACACATTAGATCTGGAAAAAGATTATTCAAATAAATCTTATTTTTTTTCATCATCTTAGAAATGCAAGAGAAAGGCCATACATTAACATAGGTTCCCAGATGCAATTTAGATTTTGTCCACAAGATGACAGCAGTGTGTGTGCAAAGTTTCAGACTGATCCAGAGAAGAATTATCTCACTACACAATATTTTGAGCCAGAGACAGCAGTTGGGTCAAACTATAGAACCCAGTTGATACATTTGAATATAGTATTAGTAGTATTTTAGTGTTTTTTAAAATTAGTACTTTGCACATAGTATTTTATCAAACAAAACTATGCTACATTTTATCTCTGGGACCCTCAGGATGACGAATCAGAGCAAGATTACTGAATGTAAGTACATTATTTACCTTCAGAGGTGAATGAATCAAACCAGTTGCTGTGATAAAAGTGTTTTGTTGTTGTGCACTATCCTCAAACAATAGCATGATATTTTTTTCTTCTGTAATAGCTACTGTAAATTGGACACTGCCATTGGATTAATAAGAATGTAAGCTTTCAGCCCATATAAGACATGTCCCAGAAAGTTGACTGTTGTATCTAACATTTTCTAGTCACATTATCGCATATTGAGCAACAACCGTCCCGGTTTAGAGACACCGATCCGGTAAAGGTTAGCGTGTTAAAGTCGGTGCTCTCCTATTTTCAAACCCTCGCAAAGGATTTGTCCTTTACCTGTCTTATATGAGCTCTCTTGCGCTGAGGTGGAAGGTTTGGCAATATCGGAGGTGTGTTCTTCCTTAAAAACGTTCTCCAAAGTGCCAATTTCAGGCAGCGCTGGTGCGGATATTTAAGACCATGGTAACGAGTTTGGTTATGGAATAGTTTTTGACAGGGGAAGGGCAGTCTGTACAGCCTTGATGCACAGTGCCCATATGCAAAAATATCAGGTTTGGGAGAATCCCCTTTCTATTGTACATTATTTTAGCCGGCACCTGTTATTATTTTGGATATGCGTAAAATGTCCGTCATGGAATAAGAGATGAGATAATCCGGTGACACTCGTTTTGAGGAACATTTACCTAATTGTTTGCTTTTTTTCTCTGTTTAGTTATATTAAAAAACAAGCCCTTATAGGCTACCCTTACCCTACTATAATGAAAGCTGGTTCAACAGCAATGCGTTTGTTGAGTCTTTCTTATCCTGACCATGCATTAGCCAAGTAGCCTATCCATTACAGGTTTCTAAATGGTCGCTCATGATTTAGCATTTTTCAGAATTCACGTCAGCCTACCTGCAGTGCATAGGCTACTCCATTCAGCTTGTATCGCGCACCTCCAAACATATACAAATGATTCAGTCCTATGACACCATATCAACGATATGTGCCTCACACAAACAGCAGAGGAGCAGAAGCCTAGTTTTTTAAATTTGAGGATAAGTGCCATGTGTAAATGGGCCTATACACCTTGAAGCTATGTACAACAATATCGACTTCAACATTCTACACATATTGAGCACTGGATGTGTTTTAACTGCTGCTAATTACTCATTACTGTGGCCTATGCTATTTAACAAACTGTATCAATCCACAATGGACTAGGAAGAGAATTGTGCCCCCAGCCGAATTGGAGAAGACAATGCAAAGACCGTCAATAACCTACAGAACTTAAGATAACTGCATGCAGTATTAAGCCATGAAACGTGCTGATTGGACAGTGAGGGCCCTCCTCACATGTATAATTTATGTATTATTCAAAGCCCAGCCCTTTCGCTCCACCAACTGCTATTGCACTCATAATTCCCACAGTGAAAATAGCAAAAATATTTTGGGCACACTCCTGGACCTTTAGCCCAACTGCCAGCGCTATTTTCTGTGAAGTGCACAGCTCAAAATGGAAAGTCTAACGCCGTCTTTGCAACACTGTGGCCATTTCCCCCTTGGTGAACAGAATACACTGGTAGTGTTCGTAGTGACTGACCTTTTTCACCCACCAGGCCCTATTGTCCACCATCCCCTCTCCATCCCCTGTGTGACCTGATCAAAGGTAGTGCACTGTATAGGGAATAGGGTATCATTTGGGATGCATGATGGTTTATTTCTCGCCTCATTTCCCCTTCCCCCAGCCAGACTCCAACCTGGCCCTGCTGAGCGGATTCTACAAATTATGCCCAATTTGTTACCATTAAATGTGAGATGCTTATTTGATCCACTAAATGGATTGAATTGTGGAAATTGAATGTATGTATATTGAAACAATGTTTGCCTCATCAAACTCATTTTGCAAAGATGATAACAATGCAAATATGCACATTTTAAACTGGAGAAATATTTGTGGTCTTGATGTTTGTGCTAAATAAAGTAATGTGTCTGTACAGTGCATTCGGAAAGTATTCAGACCCCTTGACTTTTTCCACATTTTGTTACGTTACAGCCCTATTCTAAAATTGATTAAATAAAAATATTTCCTCATCAATCTACACACAATACTCCATAATGAAAAACATCCTTGGGATGTTTCTACAACATGATTGGAGTCCACCTTTGGTAAATTCAATTGATTGGACATGATTTGGAAAGGCACACACCTGTCTATATAAGGTCCCACAAGAGCAAAAACCAAGCCATGAGGTCGAAGGTATTGTCCGTAGAGCTCCGAGACAGGATTGTGTCAAAGCACATATCTGGGGAAGTGTAGCAAAGACGGAAGCCGCTCCTTAGTAAAAGGCACATGACAGATTCTCTGGTCTGATGAAACCAAGATTGAACTCTTTGGCCTGAATGCCAAGCGTCACAACTGGAGGAAACATGGCACCATCCCTATGGTGAAGCATGGTGGTGGCAGCACCAGACTTAGGTGAAGGTTCACCTTCCAACTGGACAACGACCCTAAGCACACAGCCAAGACAACGCAGGAGTGGCTTTGGGACAAGTTTCTGAATGTCCTGGAGTGGCCCAGCCAGAGCCCAGATTTGAACCCGATCGAACATCTCTGGAGAGACCTGAAAATAGCTGTGCAGCGACACACCCATCCAACTTGACAGAGCTTAAGAGGATCTGCAGAGAAGACTTGGAGAAACTCCCCAAATACAGGTGTGCCAAGCTTGTAGCATCATACCCAGTATGACTCAAGGCTATAATCACTGCCAATGGTGCTTCCACAAAGTACTAAAGGTTCTGAATCATTTTTTTGGGGGGGGGGGATAGGGTGCCACATCTCTGCTGCTCGGTGCGGGTGAGGCAGCAGATACATCTCAGTGAAATTGGTGTCTCTGGGTTCAGGGGCCAAAACCCAAGCACATGACACAGTGCTGCACCAGTAATGTGTTAAATGTCACTGTGGGACTACAGGGAATCTCCTGAAGATTGGACCCTGGATGAATAATGGACAATAGTCCAAAAATAAAGTATTTTATAAAAATCTATTTCTGTTTAAAAATAAAATATTTATGTTTTAGGTTCAGATAGGTTCAGTTAAATGTGTTGTTTTACAGGTTCAGCCATAGTAGTACGGCACCACTGGAGCAAACTAGGGTTAAGTGCCCTACTCAAAGGCACATCAACAGATTTTTCCCAACGGAAACTGCTAAGCTACCTGCCATCTTAAGGAAAACCCTCTATAGTACTGGTGACTGTAATAGTTTATGATTGCATCACTGTCTTATGTTATGCACAGTAGGCTACTACCCACACTATGAAACCACCTTCCTATCATTACCTACTTCAGTGTCTACACACTTCATTGCCAGTTTGACAAAGTAGAGAAGTACAGACAAACATGTACACAGGATGTTTTATCCCTTTTCTGCCTCACTTCTTACAAAGCAATACAAATAATTGAAACAGTTGTTTTCTTGAACTTGTAGACATCTATACCTACTGGTTGTCTTAATAATGCAATGTGGGAAGCCGAAAGATTCTCATTCAGTTCAGGCACATGGAGAGTAGGAAAGCCATGGGTGCATCCCAAATGGCACCCTACTGCCTATTTAGTGCACTACTTTATGGGCCCTGGTCAAAATTAGTACACTATAGGGCACTTAACCCTAGTTTGCTCCAGTGGTGCCGTACTACTATGGCTGAACCTGTAAAACAACACATTTAACTGAACCTATCCGGTGTATGTGGCAATAAAACATAAATATTTTATTTTTAAACAGAAATAGATTTTTATAAAATACTTTATTTTTGTACTATTGTCCATTATTCATCCAGGGTCCTATCTTCAGGAGATTCCCTGTAGTCCCACAGTGACATTTAACACATTACTGGTGCAGCACTGTGTAATGTGCTTGGGTTTTGGCCCCTGAACCCACAGACACCAATTTCACTGAGATGTATCTGCTGCCTCACCCCCACCGAGCAGCAGAGATGTGGCACCCTGTTCCCAAGTGGCACCCTATTCCCTATATAGTGTACTAGTAGTAAAATATATAGGGTGCCATTTGTAACTTCACCAGGGATATTAAATGTCAGCTTTATATTTTTTACTCATCTACCAATAGGTGCCCCTCTTTGCGAGGCATTGGAAAACCTCCCAGGTCTTTGTGGTTGAATCTGTGTTTTAAATTCACTGCTCAACTGAGGAACCTTACACATAATTGTATGTGTTGGGTACAGAGATGAGGTAGTCATTCGAGAATGTTAAACACTATTATTTCACAGAGTGAGTTCATGCAACTTATTATGGGAATTGTTAAGGACATTTTTACTCCTTAACTTATTTAGGCTTGTCATAATAAATGGGTTGAATAAGACATTTCAGCTTTTAATTTTTAATGAATTTTAAACTTTTATAAAAACATAATTCCAATTTGACATTATGGGGTATTGTGTGTAGGCCAGGAACACAACATCTAAATTGTATCCATTTTAAATTCAGGCTGTAACACAACAAAGTGTAGAAAAAGTCAAGGGGTGTGAATACTTTCTGAAAGCACTGTACTTTACTGTGACTTTACACTTTGCTGTTCTCTTGAATATTTGAGTATATTAAATGCAGAAAGAATGAGATGGGAACCAAACAATGTAATTATAAGGCTTTTAAACTGGAGCGGCACGGGAAGCTCTTTCCTGCTCTTTCCTGGCCCGTATTCTTCCAGCTAATGATGTAATTTACTCTGGAAACGAAAACAAATAACTGTATTTTGTCACGCAGCTGCTTTTTTAAATTTGATTATTATTGTATTTTTTAGGGGGTAGATTAGCTTTAATATTGCAGATAGATTGTGGGTTCTAACAATGTAATTGTCTGCATAATTTCCAATCCCGCATATATTTAAAAATATCTTTATTATTTTCCCCTAACCCTACCACACCTCCATAGCTGCTTAGCTAGATTTAATATCTGTCTCCTTCTCTGAACTCCATAAGAATTATCTGACTTGATAGAAGAGAACGCTTACACATAACAAGCCTCAGTTTATCAGTTTGAAAGCCAAAGATGCGAGATAGAAGGTTAGTATTGAAGACTTGACAAGCAGGAACATTACAAGCCGACAGTTGCCTCGGTATTTAGTTCATCCCCATTCTGGGTGGATTACATGTGCATTAGCAAGATGTTCATTAGAATGTGCCTTCAGCTTTAATTCAGGTTAATCTGACTATACCCTCACAGGAAACAAGGACTGAACTGTATAAGCTTTCTGTAAGAGTTTAAGCTTAATGCTGTTAAATACAGTCGAGTGAAAGCAAGGCAAATACAGACATATTTCAAATGAACATTTCCTTTCTGTGTAATACAATATGTCTAAAGACACTGTATTCCGGAAGGTAAATAACATCTCTCACCATCTTGAAGTAGAGACATATCAGTTGATAATTGTAGTTTTCCTCCACCTGTCAAATACCACTACCTCAGATACTGAGACAGGACCCCCTATTAGAGTGAGTCAGTACTAGAGTGAGTCCCATACTTATAGTTAACTATTAGGCTGAGTTGACATACTTTCTCTCTCCCATGCATTACCTTCTCAACCTCATGAAATGTCACTGTTTGCTCTTATTTTAGTGCACTTTTGACACTTTTTATCATTTAATATCACATGATCACGGCTACCCCAAACCCAAGCCTATTAGACATGGAGAATCACATTATGTACATTACATGCTAAGGGTAAAATCTGATATCACATCATCATATTCTAGTGTGACTCTTTTAATACTCCAGAGGCAAATTGGTTAATTCCGTCATTGTTAATGAAGCATGTTTAATAGAATAATGAAATTAGGCATGGCAAGGAAAGTGAAAAGCACCCCCTTCCCATCCAATGTGTGAGGCCTGACAGCTATGCATAATCTCATTTGCTAAGCATAATTAATAAAAAGTGGTGTGATTTTTCTCTAATGCGTACTGTCTTTCTTCAAGGGCAAGAGAAATGCTGAACTACTTGGATAGTTTCTAGCTGACGGTAGTGACAATAGTCTCAACGCCATTCCTCTAGATCAGAAGCAGTTCAAATCATTTGAGGACATTCGGATTCATTATTATCATACAGATCGATATAGTACATGTACACTGTATATAATACATACATACAATGTATGCACAGTGGACCATGGTAACTGGCTAATGGTCCAGTTATTTTTTACCTCCGCCTGGTTTTAAGTGCAATGGAAGCGTGAAAGTTCATTACTTTGAATTATTGGTCACTAAGGTGACTCGCAATTTCCATTAGCATGTTATTCTTCCTTCTATCGGGTAAAAATAACACATCTGCTCAAAAGACGTGTGAACTGATTGACAGCTCTTTGTCTATTGGCATAAAATCATTGATTAAACAAAAGAACAAACTGTCTTGGCTGTCCATACATTCTGTAAACATCTAGGAGACAACTAGGTTACATAGAACTAGTCAGATTGGCAGATTTCTTTTAATGGATTCCATTAAAAGGATGCCCCTGTGTGGAATATTCTGGTCTTATCTGCCACACCTTTCAATTACTCTAGTTTTCTAAGCATTCCCTCTCTGTGTTTGTTTTCTCTCCATCCCTTCAGCCAGCAGAAATCTAATCGACTTTCAGCTTTACTCATCAGATTTGCATTGTTACTGTCATGTCTTGTTATGTCTGTTCCTGTCCTTTCTCTTCACTCTGTCTCTCTCTGCTGGTCTTTTTAGGTTACCTTCTCTGTCTCTCATTCTTCAGCTGTTCTACATCTCCCCTAACTAGCTCATTCACTCCTTCCCACCTGTTCTCTCTTCCCCCTCTGATTAGGTCTCTATTTCTCTCTCTGTTCCTGCTACTTTCAGTGTCTGATTCTTGTTTGTGTTTTTGATGCCAGAAGCAAGCTGTCGTCTCGTTTGCTTCCACCTTGTCCTATCCTGTCGGAGTCTGCCTGGCAGGTGCATCCTGCATTATACTACGTTCTTTTGTTCCATTGACTACGTTGGAAGAGGATTTATGCCATTCCTGTTTTTCATTAAAGAACTCTGTTTTCTGTTAAAACCGCTTTTGGGTCTTCACTCAAGTACATAACAGAAGAATCAGACCAAGAATGGACCCAGCGGCTCCGGACCCTTTTCACTCCGCCGTCGAGATCCAGGGAGCGATGCTAGGCAGACACGAGGAGGAATTGTCTGCTGCTCGACATGCCGTTGAGACCCTGGCCGTCCAAGTCTCCGACCTCACAAGACAGGTTCACCAACTCCACCTCGATCCACCGCCCACTTCCAGGGTTTCCGAGTCTCCGGAGCCCAGGATCAACAACCCGCCGTGTTACTCTGGGGAGCCCACTGAGTGCCGCTCATTCCTCACTCAGTGTGATGTGGTGTTCTCTCTCCAGCCCAACACTTACTCCAGGAGCGCAGCCCGCATCGCCTACGTCATTTCTCTCCTTACCGGACGGGCGCGTGAGTGGGGCACGGCAATCTGGGAGGCGAGGGCTGAGTGTATTAACCAGTATCAGGACTTTAAGGAGGAGATGATACGGGTTTTTGACCGTTCTGTTTTTGGGGAGGAGGCTTCCAGGGCCCTGTCTTCCCTATGTCAGGGGAATCGATCCATAACGGATTATTCTATTGAGTTTCGCACTCTCGCTGCCTCTAGTGACTGGAACGAGCCGGCTTTGCTCGCTCGTTTTCTGGAGGGTCTCCTCGTCGAGGTTAAGGATGAGATCCTCTCCCGGGAGGTTCCTTCCAGTCTGGACTCCTTAATAGCTCTCGCTATTCGCATAGAGCGACGGTTTGATCTTCGTCGCCGAGCTCGTGGAAAGGAGCTCGCGTTCTCCGTTGCTCCCCTCTCCACATCACTGCCACCTGCCGCATCACTGCCACCCTCCTCCGCCGGCTCGGATGCTGAGCCTATGCAGCTGGGGGTATACGCATCTCGGCCAAGGAGAAGGAACGGAGAATCACCAATCGCCTCTGTCTCTACTGCGGCTCCGCTGGTCATTTTGTCACCTCATGTCCAGTAAAAGCCAGAGCTCATCAGTAAGAGGAGGGCTACTGGTGAGCGCAACTACTCAGGCCTCTCCTTCTGGATCACGCACTACCTTTCCGGTCCATCTCCGCTGGCCCGGTTCATCTGCTTCCTGCAGTGCCTTGATAGACTCTGGGGCGGAGGGCTGTTTTATGGACGAGACCTGGGCTCGGGAACATGACATTCCTCTCAGACAGTTAGGGAGCCCACGGCCTTGTTCGCTTTAGATGGTAGTTCTCTCCCCAAGATTCAGCGTGAGACGCTGCCTCTAACCCTCACTGTCTCTGGTAATCATAGCGAAACCATTTCTTTTCTAATTTTTCGTTCACCTTTTACACCTGTTGTTTTGGGTCATCCCTGGCTAGTGCGCCATAACCCTTCTATTAATTGGTCTAGTAATACTATCCTATCCTGGAATGTTTCTTGTCATGTGACCTGTTTAATGTCTGCTATCCCTCCTGTTTCCTCTGTCTCTTCTTCACAGGAGGAGCCTGGCGATTTGACAGGGGTGCCGGAGGAGTATCACGATCTGCGCACGGTGTTCAGTCGTTCCAAGGCCACTTCTCTCCCTCCACACCGGTCGTATGACTGTAGTATTGATCTCCTTCCGGGAACAACTCCCCCGGGGTAGATTATACTCTCTGTCGGCTCCCGAACGTAAGGCTCTCGAGGATTATTTGTCGGTTTCGCTCGACGCCGGTACCATAGTCTCCTCCTCCTCTCCCGCCGGAGCGGGGTTTTTTTTTGTTCAGAAGAAGGACGGGTCCCTGCGCCCATGCGTGGATTATCGAGGGCTGAATGACATAACAGTTAAGAATCGTTATCCGCTTCCTCTTATGTCTTCAGCCTTCGAGATCCTGCAGGGAGCCAGGTTTTTCACCAAATTGGACCTTCGTAACGCCTACCATCTCGTGCGCATCAGGGAGGGGGACGAGTGGAAGACGGCGTTTAACACTCCGTTAGGGCACTTTGAATACCGGGTTCTTCCTTTCGGCCTCGTTAACGCTCCAGCTGTCTTTCAGGCACTAGTTAACGACGTCCTGAGAGACATGCTGAACATTTTTGTTTTCGTTTACATGGACGATATCCTGATTTTTTCACCGTCTCTCTCGATTCATGTTCAGCACGTGCGACGCGTCCTCCAGCGCCTTTTGGAGAACTGTCTTTATGTGAAGGCTGAGAAGTGCACTTTTCATGCCGCCTCTGTCCCTTTTCTCGGTTCCGTTATTTCCGCTGAGGGCATTAAGATGGATCCCGCTAAGGTCCAGGCTGTCATTGATTGGCCCGTTCCTAAGTCACGCGTCGAGCTGCAGCGCTTTCTGGGCTTCGCTAATTTCTATCGTCGTTTCATCCGTAATTTCGGTCAGGTGGCAGCTCCCCTCACAGCCCTTACTTCTGTTAAGACGTGCTTTAAGTGGTCCGTTTCCGCCCAGGGAGCTTTTGATCTTCTTAAGAATCGTTTTACATCCGCACCTATTCTTGTTACACCTGACATCTCTAGTCAGTTTGTTGTTGAGGTTGACGCGTCAGAGGTGGGCGTGGGAGCCATTCTTTCTCAGCGCTCTCTCTCTGACGGCAAGGTCCATCCTTGCGCGTTTTTCTCTCATCGCTTATCGCCGTCAGAACGTAACTATGATGTTGGTAATCGCGAACTGCTCGCCATCCGCTTAGCCCTAGGCGAATGGCGACAGTGGTTGGAGGGGGCGACCGTTCCTTTTGTCGTTTGGACTGACCATAGGAACCTTGAGTACATCCGTTCAGCCAAACGACTTAATGCGCGTCAGGCTCGTTGGGCTCTGTTTTTCGCTCGTTTCGAGTTTGTTATTTCTTATCGTCCGGGCTCAAAAACACCAAGCCTGATGCTTTATCTCGTCTCTTCAGTTCTTCTGAGGTCTCCACCGACCCCGAGGGGATTCTCCCTGACGGGCGTGTTGTCGGGTTGACTGTCTGGGGAATTGAGAGGCAGGTAAAGCAAGCACTCGCTCACACTCCGTCGCCGCGAGCTTGTCCTAGGAACCTTCTGTTCGTTCCCGTTCCTACTCGTCCGGCCGTTCTTCAGTGGGCCCACTCTGCCAAGTTAGCCGGCCACCCCGGCGTTCGGGGTACGCTCGCTTCCATTCGCCAGCGTTTCTGGTGGCCCACTCGGGAACGTGACGCGCGTCGATTTGTCGCCGCTTGTTCGGTCTGCGCGCAGACTAAATCTGGGAACTCTCCTCCTGCCGGCCGTCTCAGACCGCTTCCCATTCCCTCTCGACCGTGGTCTCACATCGCTTTAGATTTTATCACCGGACTGCCTTCATCAGCGGGAAGACAGTTATTCTTACGGTTGTCGATAGATTCTCTAAGGCGGCTCATTTCATTCCTCTCGCTAAGCTCCCTTCTGCTAAGGAGACGGCTCAGATCATTATCGAGAATGTTTTCCGAATTCATGGCCTTCCGTCTGACGTCGTTTCCGACAGAGGCCCGCAGTTCACGTCTCAATTTTGGAGGGAGTTTTGCCGTTTGATTGGGGCTTCCGTCAGTCTCTCGTCCGGCTTTCATCCCCAGTCTAACGGTCAAGCCGAACGGGCCAATCAGACTGTTGGTCGCATTTTACGCAGTCTTTCTTTTCGTAACCCTGCGTCTTGGTCAGAACAGCTCCCCTGGGCAGAGTACGCCCACAACTCGCTTCCCTCGTCTGCTACCGGTCTATCTCCTTTTCAGAGTAGCCTCGGGTACCAGCCTCCGCTGTTCTCATCTCAGCTCGCCGAGTCCTGCGTCCCCTCCGCTCAGGCTTTTGTCCAGCGTTGCGGCGCACCTGGAAGGGGGTCAGGTCGGCACTTTGCCGTAATAGGGCGCAGACTGTGAGGGCCGCTAATAAGCGTAGGACCAAGAGTCCTAGATATTGTTGCGGTCAGAGAGTATGGCTCTCCACTCAGAACCTTCCCCTTAAGACAGCTTCTCGCAAGTTGGCCCCACGGTTCATTGGTCCGTTCCGTATTTCTCAGGTCATTAATCCTGTCGCAGTGCGACTTCTTCTCCCGCGCTATCTTCGTCGCGTTCACCCGGTCTTCCATGTCTCATGTGTTAAGCCCGTTCTTCGCGCCCCCGCTCGTCCCTCCCCCCCATCCTTGTCGAGGGCGCACCCATCTACAGGGTTCGTAAGATTTTGGACATGCGCCCTCGGGGCCGTGGTCATCAGTACCTAGTGGATTGGGAGGGGTACGGTCCTGAGGAGAGGAGTTGGGTTCCCTCTCGGGACGTGCTGGACCGTTCGCTGATCGATGATTTCCTCCGTTGCCGCCAGGGTTCCTCCTCGAGTGCGCCAGGAGGCGCTCGGTGAGTGGGGGGTACTGTCATGTCTTGTTATGTCTGTTCCTGTCCTTTCTCTTCACTCTGTCTCTCTCTGCTGGTCTTTTTAGGTTACCTTCTCTGTCTCTCATTCTTCAGCTGTTCTACATCTCCCCTAACTAGCTCATTCACTCGTTCCCACCTGTTCTCTCTTCCCCCTCTGATTAGGTCTCTATTTCTCTCTCTGTTCCTGCTACTTTCAGTGTCTGATTCTTGTTTGTGTTTTTGATGCCAGAAGCAAGCTGTCGTCCCGTTTGCTTCCACCTTGTCCTATCCTGTCGGAGTCTGCCTGGCAGGTGCATCCTGCATTATACTACGTTCTTTTGTTCCATTGACTACGTTGGAAGAGGATTTATGCCATTCCTGTTTTTCATTAAAGAACTCTGTTTTCTGTTAAAACCGCTTTTGGGTCTTCACTCAAGTACATAACAGTTACCATGAAAGTGTTTACTTCAGTCCATTTTATTAGATTTTTTTCTGGAAGTAATAGTTGGGCTTGGAATATATAGAGTTGAATATAAATAATATACAGTACAGGTATTGTCACATTCTGACCATAGTTCTTTTGTGTTTTCCTTGTTTTAGTGTTGGTCAGGACGTGAGCTGGGTGGGCATTCTATGTTGTGTGTCTAGTGTGTCCATTTCTATGTATGGCCTGATATGGTTCTCAATCAGAGGCAGGTGTTAGTCATTGTCTCTGATTGGGAACCATATATAGGTAGCTTGTTTTGTGTTGGGGTTTGTGGGTGGTTGTTTCCTGTCTTTGTGTTCTCTGCACCAGATAGGACTGTTTCGGGTTTTGCCACGTTTGTTATTTTTGCAATTGTGTTCATGTTTAGTTTCTCTTATTAAAAACCATGAACTCGAACCACGCTGCATATTGGTCCTCCTCTCCTTCGATGGAAGAAAGTCGTTACAGGTATTTCACACACTGAATAAAAATATAAACCCAACATGCCACAATTTCAAAGATGTTACAGATCTGAAGTTACAGTTCATGTAAGGAAATCAGTCAATTTAAATAAATTCATGAGGCCCTAATCTATGGATTTCATGACTGGGTATGCAGATATAGTGCATTCGGAAAGTATTCAGACCCCTTGACTTTTTCCACATTTTGTTACATTACAGCCTTATTATAAAATGGATTAAATAGCTTTTTTCCCTCAGCAATCTACACTCAATACCCCACAATGACAAAGCAAAAACAGGTTTTTCGAAATTTTTGCAAATGTATATAAAAAATCTGAAATATCACGTTTATATAAGTATTCAGACCCTTTACTCAGTACTTTGTTGAAGAACCTTTGGCAGCAGTTACAGCCTCAAGTCTTCTTCGGTATGACGCTACAAGTACAAGCTTGTACTTTGCGCCATTCATCTTTCCCTCGATCGTGACTCGTCACCCAGTCCCTCCCGCTGAAAAACATCCCCACAGTAGGATGCTGCCACCACGATGCTCATCGTAAGAATGATTCCAGGTTTCCTCCAGACGTGACACTTGGCATTCAGGACAAAGAGTTCAATCTTGGTTTCATCAGACCAGTGGGCTGTCATGGGGCGGCAGGGTAGCCTAGTGGTTAGAGCGTTGGACTAGTAACCGGAAGGTTGTGAGTTCAAACCCCGAGCTGACAAGGTACAAATCTGCCATTCTGTCCCTGAACAGGCAGTTAACCCACTGTTCCCAGGCCGTCATTGAAAATAAGAATGTGTTCTTAACTGACTTGCCTGGTTAAATAAAGGTAAAATTTAAAAAAAAATGTGCCTTTTACTGAGGAGTGGCTTCCGTCTGGCCACTCTGCCATAAAGGCCTGATTGGTGGAGTGCTGCAGAGATGGTTGTCCTTCTGGAAGGTTCTCCCATCTCCACATTGGAACTCTGGAGCTCTGTCAGAGTGACCATCGGGTGCTTGGTCACCTCCCTGACCAAGGCCTTCTCCCCCGATTGCTCAATTTGGCCAGGTGGCCAGCTCTAGGGAGAGTCTTGGTAGTTCCAAGCTTCTTCCATTTAACTTCTTATGGCTGGGGGAAGTATTGAGTAGCTTGGATGAATAAGGTGCCCAGAGTAAACTGCCTGATCCTCAGTCCCAGTTGCTAATATATGCATATTATTAGTATATTTGATTAGAAAACACTCTGAAGTTTCTAAAACTGATTGAATGATGTCTGTGAGTATAACAGAACTCATATGGCAGGCAAAAACCTGAGAAAAAATCCAACCAGGAAGTGGGAAATCTGAGGTTGGTCGATTTTCAACTCATTTCCTATTGAAGATACAGTGGGATATTGGTCATGTTGCACTTCCTAAGGCTTCCACTAGATGTAAACAGTCTTTAGAAACTTGTTTGAGGCTTCTACTATAAAGGAGGGGCTCATAAGGGCTCTTGAGTCAGTGGTCTGGCAGAGAGCCATGAGCTGGTCACACGCATTCACATGAGAGGTAGATTGGATTCCATTGCTTTTCTGAAGACAAAGGAATTCTCTGGTTGGAACATTATTGAAGATTTATGTTAAAAACATCTTAAATATTGATTCTATACATTGTTTGACATGTTTCTACGGACTGTAACGGAACCTTTTGACATTTAATCTGCTTCTAGTGAACGCGCTTTGTGACTTTTTGTTTACAAAATGTTCTAACAAAAGTAGCTATTTGGACATAAATGATGGAGATTATCGAACAAATCAAACATTTATTGTGGAACTGGAATTCCTGGGAGTGCATTCTGGTGAAGATCATCAAAGGTAAGTGAATATTTATAATGTTATTTCTGACTTCTGTTGACTGCACAATATAGCGGATATCTTTTTGGTTTGTTGCGTCTCTGAGTGCCGTACTCAGATTATTGCATGGTTTGCTTTTTCCGTAAAGCTTTTTTTTATCTGACACTGCGGTTGCATTAAGGAGAAGTTTATCTAAAGTTTCATGTATAACACTTGTATTTTCATCAACATTTATAATGAGTATTTCTGTAAATTGATGTGGCTCTCTGCAAAATCATCGGATGTTTTTGGAACTATTGAACATAACGCGCCAATGTATACTGAGATTTTTTTATATAAATATGAACTTTATCGAACAAAACATACATGTATTGTGTAACATGAAGTCCTGTGAGTGTCATCTGATGAAGATCATCAAAGGTTAGTGATTCATTCTATCTCTATTTCTGATTTTTGTGACTCCTCTCTTTGGCTGGAAAAATTGCTGTCTTTTTCTGTGACTTGGCTCTGACCTAACATAATCGTTTGTGCTGCTTTCGCTGTGAAGCCTATTTGAAATCGGACACTGTGGTGGGATTAACAACAAGATTGCCTTTAAAATGGTATAAGATACTTGTATGTTTTAGGAATTTTAATTATGAGATTTCTGTTGTTTTGAATTTGGCGCCCTGCACTTTCACTGGCTGTTGTCATATCGATCCCGTTAACGGGATCTCAGCCCTAATAAGTTTTTAAGAATGATGGAGGCCACTGTGTTTTTATAAATTTGCTAAAATTTGCTTTGTCATAATGGGGTTTGTGTGTAGATTTAATCCATTTTCAGAATAAGGGTGTAACATAACAAAATGTGGAAAAAGTCAAGGAGTTTTAAAACGTACCGAATGCACTGTATGTACATTATATGAATCTATATCCAACCTTCTTCCATCATCACAAAAACTATTTGGAGTTGACATAATGGTTGCGTAATATACTCTAATGTGGGTTAACACATTGCCACAGGATCCCCAGAGAGAGATGTTTTTACATATAGATAGATTTAGAGTTAGACAAACTTACATTTTTTGGGAGGGACATATTCAGGATGCTACCCTAAACAACATAACTTTCACTCCAAATCAAAACTCCAAACCTACAACATGATTTTGGATGGAATTACTTGGAATGCTTCCTACACTCAAGGATTATTATTTCCAAACTCTACATCAAATGCTCTGGCAAACAAGTGGAGACCTGAAAACACCATATAATCTGGAGTTGAGTGAGTAATACTTAGTCTGACGCATTTTTTTACTTTCAAAAGCCAAGAAGAAAAAATACATTACAATTATATATTTTACTTAATAAGGACTGAATGCTCAGGCTACCAAGCTATGCTCGGACAAAGAGATACAACTTCAATTAGCACTGACGTGTGAAGCGAGAGTTGTCGAAGTCTTTGAGCCCAACAAATGGCAGGCTCCCCCACCCAGATCAAGAGGCCTTGAAGCCCCTTCCTGCTTTCCAAAGACCATCCACTGGCATTTTCTACAAGAAATCTGCCTCCAGAAATAAAGCTTCTCCCAAGTGGGTGTGACACCTACTCCCATTGCCTGCTGCACTGCTGCTTGGATTCCACCTGGAGATCTGTTCATCGTCTGCCCTTGGCAGTCTCCCCCTGACTGGGTCCCCCCCATGCACTGTTGGGACGAGTGACTCTGAACTTACAATGGCTAGCCCCAAGTCATTAAATATTCGATTTTTTTGTTGTGCATTTTGCTATTTTGCTATTTGCCTCATGACTCCTGCAATCTTTGTTGACTATGAACTTTCTTTACCCAACTGTGGGGCAGACTATGTTTGTTCCCACACTCGGGACTCTGACTCTCTATTGGTTACACTGACTTTTGGCCTCCCATACCATCCCAAACACCTCTTGCCGGCTTTGGATTCATGTTACCTGATAAAATTGCTGTACACTATGATCTTGTTGCCATCTGATGCACATTCAGATGTCATAAATCAGCACGGCTGAGCTCTCCCTGTACTATGCCGTGCCTTGATTGTATTACTGTTGATGATATCTGGAAATGTGCATGTACACCCTGGCCCATCTACTGTTGCTAGCCCCAATTCTGAGTTGTGCTCTGATATCTGCTTCACTGATTTCTGCTCCTGTAAAAGCCTGGGTTTTCTGCACGTTAACACTAGAAGCGTATTACCTAAAATGGATCAATTGAAAGTGTGGGTTCAGAGCTCCAATCCAGATGTGTAGGTCATTACCGAGACGTGGTTAATTAAGGAAGAGTGTTTTGAATACTGATGTTAACCTTTCTTGTTATAACCTTTTTCGGCAAGACAGATCTTCCAAAGGTGGGGGAGTGGCACTCTTTTACCAAGGATCACCTTCAGTGCTCGGTTATCTCCACCAAGTCTGTCCGCAAACAATTTGATTTGCTGGTTTTAAGTATTAAACTTTCAAATAGCTCTTTGTTGACTGTTGCTGGGTGCTATCGTCCTCCATTGACACCAGCCTGTACCCTACCTGTCCAAATCTCTCTCCTGGCCCCTTATACTAAGTTCAAATTTGTCCTGCTAGGTGACCTAAACTGGAACATGCTTAAACCACCAGACCAAGTCCTAAAGCAATGGGACTCCCTAAATCTTTCTCATATTATCACCAATCCCACAAAGTATGACTCCAAACACACAGAAAAGGCTACTCTTCTTGATGTTTTCCTCACAAATAATCCTGATAGGTATCAGTCTGGTGTTTTCTGTAATGACCTTTGTGATCACTGTTTTACAGCCTGTGTTCGAAATGGCTGCTCAGTGAAATGACCTGTCCTGATTTGTCATAGACGCTTGCTAAAAAACTTTAATGAGTAAGCCTTCCTTCATGAACTGGCCTCTGTAAAATGGTATAGAATCAGCTTGATCCCCTCTGTCGAAGACGCTTGGACCTTCTTTTTGATATTTTCAGTGGTATTGTTAACAAACGCCCCCATAAAGAAAATGAGAATTAAAAACAGGTTCAGCCCCTGGTTCGACTGTGATCTTGCAGAGTTACTCCACCTCAAGAGTTGCATTTGGCGAAAGGCTCTGCACACGCATACTCTGGCTGACTGCTCTCGTTCAGGCAAATGAGAAAAAATTGCACTCATGCTATCCGGAAGGCCAAAGTTAGTTACTTTAAGGAGTAGTTCTCTCTCTGTGGGTCTAACCCCAAGAAGTTCTGTACAACGGTTAAAGACCTGGAGAATAAACCCTCCTCCTCATAGCTGCCCATGTCCCTTAATGTTGATGATGTGCTTGTCACTGACAAGAAGCACATGGCTGAGCTCTTTAATCACCACTTCATTAAGTCAGGATTCCTTTTTGACTCAGCCATGCCTCCTTGCCTGTCCAACATTTCCTCATCTCCCACCCCTTTTAATGCGACTATCACCGATGCTTCTCCCTCTTTTTCCCCTGCCCCGCTACAAAGTTTCTCCCTGCAGGGAGTCACTGAGTCCGAGGTGCTCCTGAAGCTTGACCCCAAAAAAACATCTGGGTCAGATGGTTTAGACCCTTTCTTCTTTAAGGTTGCTGCCCCTATCATCGCCAAGCCTATCTCCAACCTTTTTAACCTGTCTCTCCATTGCTTGGAAGGCAGCCACGGTTCATCCTTTATTGAAAGGGGGAGATCAAGCTGATCCTAACTGTTATAGGCCTATTTCTATTTTGCCCTGTTTATCAACAGTGTTGGAAAAACATGTCAATAATCAACTGACTGGCCTTCTTTATCTAAAGTATTCTCTCTGGTATTCAATCTGGTTTCCGCTTAGGTTATGGATGTGTCACTGCAACCTTAAAGGTCCTCAATGATGTCGCCATTGCCCTTGATTCTAAGCAATATTGTGCTGCTATTTTTATTGACTTGGCCAAAGCTTTTTATGTGGAAGACCATTCCATTCTGGTGGGCCGGCTAAGGAATATCGGTGTCTCTGATGGGTCTTTGGCCTGGTTTGCTAACTACATCTCTCAAAGAGTGCAGTGTATAAAGTCAGAAAATATGCTGTCTCAGCCACTGCCTGTCACCAAGGGAGTACCCCAAGGCTCAATCCTAGGCCCCACGCTCTTCTCAATTTACATCAACAACTTAGCTCAGGCAGTAGGAAGCTCTCTCATCCATTTATATGCAGATGATACAGTCTTATACTCAGCTGGCCCCTGCCTGGATGTTGTGTTAAATGCTCTACAACAAAGCTCTCTTAGTGTCCAACAACCTTTTCTACCCTTAACCTTGCTCTGAACACCTCCAAAACAAAGGTTATGTGGTTTGGTAAGAAGAATGCCCCTCTCCCCACGGGTGTGATTACTACCGCTGAGGGTTTAGGGTTTATTCGGCCCCCTTGAACTTTGCGACCTTTTGCCACATTTCAGGCTTCAAACATAAAGATATAAAACTGTATTTTTTTGTGAAGAATCAACAACAAGTGGGACACAATCATGAAGTGGAACGACATTTATTGGATATTTCAAACTTTTTTAACAAATCAAAAACTGAAAAATTGGGTGTGCAAAATTATTCAGCCCCCTTAAGTTAAGACTTTGTAGCGCCACCTTTTGCTGTGATTACAGCTGTAAGTCGCTTGGGGTATGTCTCTATCAGTTTTGCACATCGAGAGACTGAATTTTTTTCCCATTTCTCCTTGCAAAACAGCTTGAGCTCAGTGAGGTTGGATGGAGAGCATTTGTGAACAGCAGTTTTCAGTTCTTTCCACAGATTCTCGATTGGATTCAGGTGTGGACTTTGACTTGGCCATTCTAACACCTGGATATGTTTATTTTTGAACCATTCCATTGTAGATTTTGCTTTATGTTTTGGATCATTGTCTTGTTGGAAGACAAATCTCCGTCCCAGTCTCAGGTCTTGTAACGGGTTTCTTCCAACTCCTCCTCTGACGAAGAGGTGGACCAAAATGCAGCGTGGTTCGTTCAATACATCTTTAATGATGAAAAAACAAGAACAATACAAAACAACAAACGTCGAAAACCGAAACAGCCCTGACTGGTGCAACAAACACAGAGACTGGAACAATCACCCACAAACACACAGTGAAACCCAGGCTACCTAAATATGGTTCCCAATCAGAGACAGCGATAATCACCTGACTCTGATTGAGAACCGCCTCAGGCAGCCATAGACTAATCTATACACCCCACACAACCCCAAGACACAACACACTACAAATAAACCCATGTCACAGCCTGGCCTGACCCAATAAATGAAGATAACATAGTAAATATAGACCAGGGCGTGACAGTACCCCCCCCCCTAAGGTGCGGACTCCCGGACGCACAACAAAAACAATAGGGAGGGTCCGGGTGGGCGTCTGTCCATGGTGGCGGCTCCGGCTCGGGACGTGGAACCCACTCTATGAATGTCTTAGTCCCCCCTCCTCGCGTCCTAGGATTGTCCACCCTCGCCGCCGACCATGGCCTAGTAGTCCTCACCCAGAACCCCACTGGACTGAGGGGCAGCTCGGGACAGAGGGGCAGCTCGGGACAGAGGGGCAGCTCGGGACAGAGGGGCAGCTCGGGACAGAGGGGCAGCTCTTGGTAGATTTGCAGTGGTCTGATACTCCTTCCATTTCAATATTATCGCTTGCACAGTGCTCCTTGGGATGTTTAAAGCTTGGGAAATCTTTTTGTATCCAAATCCAGCTTTAAACTTCTTCACAGCAGTATCTCAGACCTGCCTGGTGTGTTCCTTGTTCTTCATGATGCTCTCTGCCCTTTTAACGGAACTCTGAGACTATCACAGTGCAGGTGCATTTATACGGAGACTTGATTACACACAGGTGGATTGTATTTATCACCATTAGTCATTTAGGTCAACATTGGATCATTCAGAGATCCTCACTGAACTTCTGGAGAGATTTTGCTGCACTGAAAGTAAAGGTGCTGAATAGTTTTTGATTTGTTAAAAAAGTTTGAAATATCCAATAAATGTCGTTCCACTTCATGATTGTGTCCCACTTGTTGTTGATTCTTCACAAAAAAATACAGTTTTATATCTTTATGTTTGAAGCCTGAAATGTGGCAAAAGGTCGCAAAGTTCAAGGGGGCCGAATAATTCCGCAAGGCACCGTAAGTACTTGGGAGTATGGCTAGACGGTACACTGTCCTTCTCTCAGCACATATCAAAGCTGCAGGCTAAAGTTAAATCTAGACTTGGTTTCCACTATCGTAATCGCTCCTCTTTCACCCCAGCTGCCAAACTAACCCTGATTCAGATGACCATCCTATCCATGCTAGGTTATGGATACATCATTTATAGATCGGCAGGTAAAGGTGCTCTCGAGTGGATAGATGCACTTTACCATTCAGCCATCAGATTTGCCAGCAATGCTCCTCATAGGACACATCACTACACTCTATACTCTGTAAACTGGTCATCTCTGTATACCCGTCGCAAGACCCACTGGTTGATGCTTATTTATAAAACCCTCTTAGGCCTCACTCCCCACTATCTGAGGTATCTACTGCAACCCTCATCCTCCACATACAACACCCGTTTTGCCAATCACATTCTGTTAAAGGTCCCCAAAGCACACACATCCCTGGGTCGCTTGTCTTTTCAGTTCGCTGCACCGAGCGACTGGAATGAGCTGCAACAAACACTCAAACTGGACAGTTTTATCTCAATCTCTTCATTCAAAGACTCAATCATGGACACTCTAACTGAGAGTTGCGGCTGCTTTGCGTGATGTATTGTTGTCTCTACCTTCTAGCCCTTTGTGCTGTTGTCTGTGCCAATAATGTTTGTACCATGTTTTGTGCTGCTACCATGTTGTGTTGCTACCATGTTATTGTCATGTTGTGTTGCTACTATGCTATGTTGTTGTCTTAGGTCTCTCTCTATGTAGTTTTGTGTTGTCTGTCTTGTCGTGATGTGTGTTTTGTCCTCTATTTATATGTTATTTATTTATTTTTTATTTATTTATTTATAAATATATTTACATATTTATCTTTATTTTTTATATTTAAATTTTTTATTTTTTATTTTATCCCAGTTCCCGTCCCCGCAGGAAGTCTTCAAAAATAAAAATACAAATGAATAAATAAACATGTCTGGGGTTTCACATGGGGTTTTCTAATGTTTTGCGTGGATTCCCCAGTAACTGTCTGTCTTTGTTGTGTTTCAGAGAGAACCAGTATGCTGTCATCCTTCATCAGCCCTATGAAGATTAGAGATAGTGGGACAACAACATCAAAAGACAATGGAGACACTTCAAGTAATTGATTCCTGTATTTCCCTTTCCATGCTATTCACTCACACCACATTTCAATCAGAGTAGCACACCAGCAATTTATCAGTTTATACTTTCAATTTACACCTTTTGCTAAGCTTTCCCATTTCGGTAGTTTGGCCTTTTCTTAAAAATCTCATCAACATAATGTGAAACTTAATAGCGGTTTCCTCAACTATGTTTGTTCTTGTCTTAATTGGGGAACAGATAGCAGCAGCGCTGAGGTGAAGGAGAATCGTCATAGCACAAACCAAGTGGACTATTCCACCATACGACAACCTTCACATCATCAACCAGCTCTTTACACTGACATCTCCAGAGAGCTCTCCAGGACGACTGCTCTAAAGAGGAAGCAGCCATTGGTGGAAGGAAAAGACAGTCTTCTCTATGAACTCCAGTTGATCTGTAAGAGGACGGCCCATTGCTTTACTACAGATAGCACCACAACTCCATCTGCACTGTCAGTTGAGGGAGGAGCATCACGCGGGAGTGACGCAACCTGTCGGAAGACAATGAGGACTTCCTGGTCTGTCACAAAGAAGAACGCCCTGGTGCAGTTGAACGAGCTGAGACCAGGTCTACAGTATGAGATAGCATCCTGGACAGGGCCAGTTCACGCCCCTGTGTTCACTGTAGGAGTAGAGGTGAACGGTCTCAGGTTCGAGGGCCGAGGCCCCACCAAGAAGAAGGCTAAGATGAGAGCAGCAGAGATGGCTCTTAGGTCCTTCATCCAGTTCCCCAATGCCCCTCAAGCTCACATCACCATGGGAAACCTCAACTTTATCAACACCACAGCACCAACAGACTTCACCTCAGACCAGGCCGTTCTCATCCCTGACACGCTCTTCAAGGAGTTTGAGCCAGAAGCAAACAAAGACCAATTCCTTTACCACAGGACAGACGGAAAGGAGTTGCAATTTGAGGAGCCACCAGCGCAGGGAGATACACAACTCCTATACCACAGCCACAGGACAGGGGGAAAGGGACAGGAGTTGCTCTCCAGCATTTGTAACCATGGGAGACTAGTATGCCTGACCCTTGACCTGATGTCCTCAGCCAATCAGAAGAGGCAGAGGATCGGTTCCTCCATTGTTGAGGAGCTGAGGCCTGTGGCTTTGCTCAATGAGTTAAGGCCAGGCCTGAGGTACGTCTGCCTGATGGAGAGAGTGCGGGGCAGGCCGATCAGGAGCTTTGTGATGGCAGTGAGGGTGGATGGAAGGATATTTGAGGGCTGTGGGCGCAGTAAGAGACTGGCTCAAGCCCAGGTAGCTACCTCAGCCCTACAGGACCTGTTTAACATCAGTCTGGGGCCTGAGACTAGCATCAGTCGTACTGCCAGCTGGGCCAAGAGCTCTCAGCTACCTCAGGTGGGTACCTTACCTTCACTGATTTACTGTATGAGTTCTGAGTTTAACCATATTCCTAACTCTGTTTTGTCTAGCTATGGGGGAGAATTATTCAATCTCAATTAATTTTGCAATCAGTACCAAGCCTTGCTTGCTTGTTCAATGTCTCTCCTAAAACAATGACAATGTTGAGATGCAGTGTTTCAATTTGCTGTAATTTGGATATAACAATCACAGTGCATCATGGTTTTGATTCCTTCATTTCATTCACATCCTCATTGAAGTGCCCAGATCGAACAGGGTTATTGAACATGCCCCGTCCATTGCCTCTGTAGCTGCAGCATTACCATCCATCCCATCTTCTAAATGGTCATACTGAATATATCTAAGAGGTGCTCAGACTGCCACCAAATGGAGTGTATCGTACCAATATGCATTTCATGTCCAGGAGCCTCAGGACTAAACGCTATCCTGGCTTGCATGCCCAACCACAGCAGCTTCACAACCCTGTTATGTCTGTCTGTCTGGCCTCAGAAAATCTGCTCTTCATCTTTTGCCATACTTTAGAACAGTAGTATTCAGACTTTTTTAGTGGGGGCCAAAACTATTTTTGCCCGATGTTCTGAGGGCCAAATATTTTTACCAATAATTTCTTGTGACCTTGTGACAAATCCTTGTCTCATCGCGCACCAGCGATTCCTGTGGCGGGCCGGGCGCAGTGCGCGCTAACCAAGGTTGCCAGGTGCACGGTGTTTCCTCCGACACATTGGTGCGGCTGGCTTCCGGGTTGGATGGCGCTGTGTTAAGAAGCAGTGCGGCTTGGTTGGGTTGTGTATCGGAGGACGCATGACTTTCAACCTTCGTCTCTCCCGAACCCGTACGGGAGTTGTAGCGATGAGACAAGATAGTAGCTACTAAAACAATTGGATACCACGAAATTGGGGAGAAAAAGGGGTAAAATAAAAAAATAGTTCAATTGCAACAAATAACATTCATTGCATTCTTATAAAAATGAAAAGAAACCACATTTACTTAACAAACATTTTTTCTTTTCAAATTAGCTTTTTCAAAAACATTTGTTCTTAGTGCGCCCGACCCATTGAATTATCTGTACTCTTCTTTTTTTCCCTCCAAAAAATGTTTTTTTTTTTATATTTGCTTGCTCTGCCCTCATATTTAGTCTCACATTGAAGTGTTTTACCATTTTATTTTCAGGACAACCGGGGTTCAAGTAGAAGGCAATAGAACATTAACAGCTTTATTCATGAGTTGTATTGACAAGTGGCAATTAAAAAAAGGTCTGCCAAGCTAAAACCTGCTAAAAAAATACAGAGGCCATAAGTACATAAATTGTTTGCTCAGTGACAGCTGTGTGGATTTGGAGTTTGTTACAGCAACTGTGTGAACTTATTACGGTATTATAGACACAAATCCTGGGATTTCCTATGACCTTCTATGTAGAAGAACCCCTTACCTTCTACATTTTACATTTTAGTCAATTAGCAGACATTCTTATCCAGAGCGAATTACAATTAGTGCATTCTTGTTAAGATAGCTAGGTGAGACAACAACATATCTCAATCGTGTCAAGTACATTTTCCCTCAACAAAGTATTTATCAGCAAAATCAGTGCTTGTCGGGGGCGCCTGGAGAGTTATTTAAGGTACTCTTCAAAGAGTACCTTCTAATGACACGTGTCTCCATGAGAGATGGATTACAATAGCTTGTAGCTCAAACCGTTCGGACTTTCCATACATTTTTGTAAGAAGAACCGTTTTCGGGATACGCCATTGTCTCACAAACACCACTCTGGCTCAGCCCCTGTTAATCACACAGACGAGTGGTTGGTATCAGCATATTCAGAATAAATAGGCGAATCCAATGCAACAACCCAGGAGTAAAACACACAATGTTTCAAAGGGGTTAGAAGTCCAAAATTCGCCGGTGTCACAGTGAGACTGTAGGGTGACCATTATCATCGCAGCATATTGGTGATCAAGGAGGAGCCCCAGACTGAAGGAGATGAAATTAAGAGGAGGTGTGAAGAGCATATTAATAACTATTTAATACGCTCATTACGCATCATTGCGCATGACCTTGTCCCATCACCATTTAGACAATATCCTTTCCCCTTTCTAGTCATCTCTCCAAACTTGATATCAGGGCACGGGTGGGATGACAACTTCAATGATCATGTATCGTATATATTATGTCAATTTAGTGGATGAGTTAGCCTTTTTTTTAATTAACTACTAAATATTGTCAATATAGTCTCATCATTCCCAGATATACTCTCAATATAATGCTAATCTAATAGTGTATGTCTCAGGGAGAGTTGACAGAGAAGAAACCTCTGTCAGAGTCATTGAAAGCACTGCCACAGTGTGCTTCCCAAATGACACACTATTTCCTATGTAATGCACTACCTTTGACCAAAACCTATATGGGACGCAGGCTTACGGCACGTCCGCCACACCTGATGACGCATGGCAACTATTATCTGGTTGTTTTGGTGACTGTGATATTGACTTAACAACTAGCGGGCAAACGTTTGTTTGCTCTACTGTCTGTTTATGTAGATGTGAATACAGCTGTTATCTTGACCATTGCCTGTTTGATTAGGAAGTCATCCGTTAACGTATGTGATTGCAGTGCTTTGCAGAGTCAATCTTCCACTTGGTGAGAGAGAAACACAGTCAGCTAGCTGACTGTTACTGCCCTACCTCCCACAGCCGTCACAAAGTACTGGCAGGCATCGTAATGACCAGAGGTAGGCTTTGGACTCCATCCAAACGGAACCCTATTCCCTGTACGTATATTAGTACTCTACTTTTAACCAGCTCGGGTCAAGTATTGCATTATATAGGGAACAGGGTGCCGTTTGGAAGGCAACCATAATTACACTTTTCATTGACATTTAAATATTTTACAAGTAAAAATGAAAGAGAAATGGTGGATCTCTCTTTAATACAACTGTAGATACCAGCATCAAAATGTATGTTACGTCGTAAATGATTCAAATGCCTTTGAATACAGGCCTTTATAGGCCTGCATGTGACATTCCCACATCAACAGTATGCCAGTCAACTGAGAGTGTATATTAGTGAATTCAGTTGAAGCCAGCATGGTTTAGTTATTCGCAAACCTGAACATCTAGGAAACTCTCATTAGACAGTAGAGCTCCTTGGATCTTACAGAATAACTAAGATGAGAGAGTGGGCAAAACCATAGAATTACAAGGAGTTCTATTCATTCTATTGCTATGGGCACAGCGCTTCACAGGTATTGCCGTCCCAAAAGGCAGTGAATCCAATAGGAATCCCTCCCAGACTTTCATTCATATAGAATACCTCACAAGAAAATAAGCAGTTGCTCAGCAACACAAGATGCAACTTTATACCATCACCATTGATGAGATAAGACAGTCATTACATTCTTTGCTGTGGTAAGACAACAACATAGCTGTTGGGTCTTACCTGGTTAAATAAAGGTTAAATAAATACATCAAATAGTAGGATACTGGTGTGTTATATTCTGTCCCATTAGTCATTTCTTACTCAGAATCATTTATTTAGCCATCTTAGTCTATTACAGTGAAATTTTAATTTTGGTCTCCTGAGGGGCGTAGCGGTCTAAGGCCCAGCATCTCCGGAATAGTGGCGTCACTACAGACCCTGGTTCAATCCCAGGCTGTATCACAACCAGCCGTGATCGGGAGTCACATAGGGTGGCGCACAATTGGCCCAGTGTCGGGTTAGGGGAAAGTTTGACCAGGGTAGGACGTCATTGTAAAATAAGAATTTGTTCTTAACTCACTTGTCTAGTTAAATAAAGGATAAATAAAAAATGTAATTAGATGAAGTTGTTTGTAAGGACATTTCCTGTTTGAGGCCAAATTACTGTAACTGATATCCCAAAAGACAAGCGTTGGCATGCACCCTATTCTATTCCCTATGCAGTGCACTACTTTTGGCCAGGACCCATGGGCTCCAAAGTAGTAATAAAAAAAAGGCATTATATAGGGAATAGGGTACCATTTGGGACACGGACAACACTCTCAAATCTGTTGTATAAGTGTACTGTGCAGTTTTGTTTTATGTTGGTTAGTAAGAAACATTGTGTGTTGTTCCCTGCCCAGGTTTTGACGTTAGACGAGGCCAGGTGGTGTCTCTGGGGACAGGGACCAAGTGTTTCAGTGGAGTGTGTGTCAGTGACCAGGGATGGACGGTTAATGACTGCCATGCTGAGGTCATCACAAGGAGGGCATTCCTCCGCTTTCTCTACACCCAACTGGAGCTCTTTCTCTGGTAATATACTGTATATTATAAACTGTGTGGTTTGTGCCCTGAATGCTGATTGGATGACAGCCATGGCATATCAGACCATATACCACGGGTATGACAAAACATTTCTATTTACTGATCTAATTAGATTGGTAACCAGTTTATAATAGCAATAAGGCGCCTTGGGGGTTTGTGGTATATGGCCAATATACCACGGCTAAGGGCTGTGTCCAGGCACTCCGTGTTGCGTAATATGTAAGAACAGCCCTTAGCCGTTGTATATTGGCCATATACCACACTCCTCGGCCCTTATTGCTTAATAATATACTATATACTGTACTGTAATATACTGTCATATACTGCATCTTTACACAAGGGAATGCATCCCAAATGGGACCATATTTCCTATATAGTGCACTACTTTTGAACAGGTTTCTGTGCTCTGGTAGAAATAAGTGCACTATAAAGGGAATAGGGTGCCATTTGGGACATAGCCAAGGCCTCAACCGTGAGGACGGAGATGTAGAATCTTTGCTTGTATACTTTTACATTGAAGTTGCAAGTGAAACATTTTATATCAGCTGTTACCTATCTGCACTGATATTTTGGTTCCATTTTAAAAAGAGCCACTTGTAAATGTTATTTTATGCCCGTTCCCCATCACTCAAGAATCAATTTTGATTCTTGATTAACACATCGTACTAAAAGCCTTGAATAACTAAACGTGTTCCCATCAACGTCAAGTGCACAAGGATGACTGAAGTATAGAAATGTTTAACATAAAACACCCTTTTCATCTCAAAATACACTACATGACCAAAAGCATGTGGACACCTGCTCGTCGAACATCTCATTCTAAAATCATGGGCATTAATATGGAGTTGGAGTTTGCTGCTATAACAGCCTCCCCTCTTCTGGTAAGGCTTTCCACTAGATGTTGGAACATTGCTGCATGGACTTGCAGCAACTGATGTTGGACAATTAGGCCTGTTTCGCAGTCGGCATTTCAATTCATCCCAAAGGTTTTCGATGGGGTTGAGGTCAGGGCTCTGTGCAGGCCAGTCAAGTTCTTCCACACCGATATCGACAAACCATTTCTGTATTAACCTTGCTTGGGCACAAGGACATTGTCATGCTGAAACAGGAAAGGCCTTCCCCAAACTGTTGCCACAAAGTTGGAAGCACAAAATGGTGTAGAATGTAATTGTATGCTGTAGTGTTAAGATTTCCCATCACTGGAACGAAGGGGCCTAGCCCAAACCATGAAAAACAACCCCAGACCATTATTCCTCCTCCACCAAACTTTACAGTTGGCACTATGAATCGAGGCAGGTAGCGTTCTCCTGGCATCCAACAAACCCAGATTCGTCCGTCGGAATGCCAGATGGTAAAGCGTGATTCATCACTCCAGAGAACACACTTCCACAAACCCATTTCATGAAGCTCCCGACTAACAGTTCTATTGCTGACGTTACTTCCAGAGGTAGTTTGGAACTTGGTAGTGAGTGTTGCATCCAAGGACAGATGATTTTTACTCGCTACATGCTTCAGCACTCGGCGGTCCTGTTCTGTGAAGCTGTGTGGCCAACCACTTCGCGGCTGAGCCGTTGTTGCTCCTAGACTTTTCCACTTCACATTATAACAACACTTACAGTTGACCGGAGCAGCTCTAGCAGGGTGGAAATTTGACGAACTGACTTGTTGGAAAGGTGACATCCCATGACTGTGCCACATTGAAAGTCACTGAGCTCTTCAGTAAGGCCATTCTACTGTCAATGTTTGTCTATGGAGATTGCATGGGTGTTTTTGATTTTATACACTTGTCAGCAACGGTAGTGTCTGAAATAACCGAATCCACTCATTTGAAGGGGTGTCCACATACTTTTGTGTATATAGTGTAGATGTATCTGGGTGATTAGGCAACACGTGACAATTTATTTGAAAGTTCATACTCAGAATGATCAGAACAACATAATTTCCTTTATTAGTAACCGGCCAGACAGTTTGGAGCAGTCCATCTTTGTGCGAGACAAAGAGTCTGGGTACAGACTGAGAGATGGTATTCTGTTCCATATGTATGTGAGCTCATCGCCCTGTGGGGACGCACGCCTCAATTGCCCCTACGAGGTAACAGCTACACGTAAGAAATGTCAACATTTTTATTTCAATTTATACCATTCATACTCGCAGTCGACAAGACTGAATTAAGCAGAATCTACAGTTACATTAAACCAAGGTTTTAAAATGCTCTACTTTAAAAGGATTTGCCTGTACTGTGGTTCGTAGAGCAGGTTTGCATTTGTTGGTGCTGCATCAGTTGTCTACTCCCTCAGACCACAGCTGGCACAGATTTGTAAGGAAGTTACGCTGCCATCTGAGGATGAAGATGGAAGGTGGTGAGGGTACACTTCCTGTCAGTGTACGGAGAGCCAATCAGAAATGGGACAGGGGGTTGCCGAGGGAACCTCCGGTCACCATGTCCTGCACAGATAAAATGGCCAGGTGAGCACCAGCTAGACAGTGATGACTTTCACTGAGTCACGTATAACATACTGAACAAAGGGGGCTTGTCTCTCTCTCTTTGTTCCAACGGTAATGTTCCAGGATTGTGTCTCAAATGGCACCCTTTTCCCTATATAGTGCACTAACTTTGACCAGGACCCAGTGGCTCTGGTCAAAAGTAGTACACAATATAGGGAACAGGGTGCCATTTGGGACGCAGATCCTAGTCCTGCTTGATCTCTAGCCTTATTGCTTGTGTCTCCAGGTGGAATGTTCTAGGTCTCCAGGGCTCTCTCCTGTCTCACCTGGTGGAGCCGGTGTACCTCCACAGCCTCACTGTGGGCAGCCTGTGCCACACGGGTCACCTGGGAAGGACCATGGCACGACGCATGGGGCACATCAGCCCCACGTCCTCCTCCTATAGACACAACAGGCTACTCCTCGGCTGTAAGTCACCCAGATCTAAGAGATGATAATATGATATGGTTACTTCAGATACAGTATTTAGGTTCACATTACTTGTCCAGGAGTCATTTGCGTTAAAGACCTGACAAAGAGAAATGTTAGGAGGAAGAAAGGTCATGAGGGCATTCTGTTACCTTGCCTGGTGGAGAGGTACGTTGAGGACCACCTGAGCGTGAAGGATAAACACCTTGTTCCTCCAGATGGTCCTCGTGGTCCTGTCTCTTCCACTATGCCTCTGTGCTGGCTCATGATGTGGTATCTGAAGAGTGCATGTTAAGTACGTACCTGTACCTCTCTGCTCTCCTTCCTGACCCCAGTCTGGTCTCTGTGTGGTCTCCAGGCCTCAGCAGCAGTGAGGGTCGGCAGCCAGGGAAGTCCCCCAGGTTCAGTGTTAACTGGAGTGCTGGAGACGGGGAGCTAGAGGTGCTGGATACCTCTACAGGCAGGAGGAAAGGCTCAGGGACACCATCCAGACTCTGCAAGAGATCCCTCTTCACTCGTTGGGAGAGACTACACCACCAGGTTAGTCATGAACAGGGGAGCTATTCAGTATGCTTTACCCAGAACCAGTGGAGGCTGGTGAGAGAAGTACGGCTCATAGTAATAGCTGGAATGGCAAAAATAGAAGGGTATCAAACAGGATTCCGTTCCATTAATTCCGTTCCAGACATTACTGTGAGACTGTCCTCTGAGCCACCAGCCACCACTGCCTGCAACCCACACTGGCAACCCTGAGTCCACACTTTGATACTTCTGTTTTACAATGCCACCCATTGATACTTCCATTATGCTGTAAGCAGAAGCTCTAATGTATGTGTTGGAACTAAGGCATGTGGTCTTTCGTATTACTGCAGTGAGGAGAGAGGTATTAACAAACTATTTGCCTACTGCTGACAGTGGAAAAGGCCAAACTTACAATAGAGATGCCATCCATATTTGTTCAATTGCACTTTGCTGGCTCACCAAGCATTTCTGTCTCCATTTAACACTCCTCATTATGAATATGTTTTTAAAGTACAGTTACATTTCCACTGTGAAATTAAATATGTATGCCGATGCGTTCCATTGTTCAAAATGTCAGTGGTTCCATTTTGATGACAGTAGAGAGACATAATTATTTAGAAAAGCATTTGAATAGCAGAAAAGGCTTCCTGCACTCAATATCACATGCAAGAATAAACAGTCATCTACTATACATCCTGGCTGTACTCCATTAAATATGTGTGAGACAGTCAGAGAGAGAGAGAGAGGCAGAGACATAAACAGAGAGAAATAGAGAGAGAGACAGAGAGTCAGAGAGGGAGAGGCAGAGAGAGAGAAGCAGAGAGACAGAGAGACAGACAGAGACAGAGCGACAGAGAGAGACAGACAGAGAGAGCGGGGCAGAGGCCGAGAGACAGAGAATCAGAGAGAGCGAGAGAGAGAGAGAGAGAGGCAGAGAGAGAGAGAGAGAGAGAGAGAGAGAGAGAGAGAGAATAAAGCAAAGCCCGTGGAATGTTAATTTGTTTGGTGAGATGTAAATGGGGGAAGATAGCCCAGCTGTTGAAGTTTGCAATTTGGGTTGGCTCATTAGTTTTTATTCTGTCTGGGTGGTGTTTTATTAACCCGAGCCTTTCCTATTGTTGCTGTCTCTCTCCTCAGCTGAGCAGGCCAGGACAAGTGTTGGGTGACGAGAAGGCCATAAAGACGTACTGTGGAGCTAAGATGACAGCGGGGGCCTACCAGAGAGCCAAGCAGAAGTTTGTCCTCTCACTGCAGGATGCAGGCCTGGGCATCTGGAACAGGAAACCACCAGAGCAGGAGCACTTCCAGAGCAGCGTGTAAGGGGTTCTTATAGAAGAAGCAATTCCCTCACACACACACACTCACATGCGCTCTTCCTATCATGGTCACTAAGACCATAGAGGTCCTGTAACACAATGTTACCATGATAGGGACAGCACATGTACAGGTAACCCGCCAAAATAATGGAAACATTTGAGTAAATGAAGGATACAAAGTATATTGAAAGCCGAGTTAATTAAGCCGTTAATATTCTATAATGCTTAGGGTCATGTATAGAAATGCTGGAGGAGGAAAGCATGGATTATCAACTAGATTCAGCCATGGGCGGAACAGGGGGGCGGAACATAATTACAGATCATTTCTAGGTAAATTGACCACAAGAAGCCCAAAACAGATCTATTTGACTAAAACGTAGTAATTTCAAACCTTGCTTACATTTTTATACGATCATGTATCTCTCTATTATGTGATGGAATACTTAGAAACACATTTCCCAAATTAGAATCACTTTGGACTGATTTCCTGGTGCTTTTACAGTTTTTTTTATGTCCAACAATGAAAAACCCTAGAGGTCTTCTCGGGTCCAAAAATGTGGACATGGACACGAACGGATAGATCATAATTTTTTAAAATAATTTTTCAAAGGGGACCCGAATCTGACAACAATCAGACCCGAGCATAAATGGACCCGACAACACCCAGACCTAGACCTGACCTGTACCCTAACAGTTCCTGATCTAGACCAGACCCTTGATTGAATCAGAGATATTTTTTTAAATTTGCAACTAAGTTGCTCTTCTGGTTAACAAATAGGCCTTTATATGTTGGCTAGGCCTTCTGTAAAGTCAATAAACTCACATTATAAGTGTAAAATAAATATGCTATAGGCTATGCAGAGCCATTCGGGTCAACGCGGGTCTATCAGCTGTAGTACCTAGACCCAAACCCGATGACAATCAAACAGGACCCAAGGGAAAAGTTATAATTGTGGACCGCGGTCGGGTATCGGGTATTTGTTTTCGGGTACACCCATGAAGACCTGTACTATAACCCTATAGGATGACAATGCACAGGGCACGAGTGGTTACTGAATTGTTTGATGAGCATGAAAACAATGTAAACCATATGTCACGGCCATCTCAGTCACCAGATCTCAACCCAATTGAACAATTATGGGAGATTCTGGAGCAGCACCTGAGACAGCGTTTACCACCAGCAAATTATGGCATTTCTTGTGTTGGGGTTTCCTTTATTTTGGCAGTGTGAGGTGGGTGTGTGAGGGAATTTGGCTAGCTAAAGGTCCCTGGATTGCTTCTGTGCACTATTTGCTTATCTATAATGAATTTGTAGTCCTGCTTTCATTCCGCCTCCTCTGTGAAATCATATAACAATAGTAGCCCAAAGATGATCCCATTTCCCCTTTAGTAATCCGTCATCCACACCTGTTGAGTTACTCACTTGAGCTCCCCTTATTTTTGGTGTCTCCTTGCAATGCAAACAACATTTCCTTTCAACCATTCTGTCATGTATTGTCTTGTTCATTTTTTACATTGAATGTTATTAAATAGTTTTGAGAGAAAATTGTCATTGTAGTACTGGGGAGTCAGTAGACTATAGTATGTGACTGGTGATAGTATGTGAAACTGGCCATGAGAAACATGAAAGAGCAGTGACATCTAGTGGCTCAAAGAGTACATTAAGTTGACAGTAATTTACTCGTTTTTATTTTATCTACATTACAATTGCATATATAGACATGTCATATAGCTAATTTAATGTATTTCCTCTTTCTGCAAGCAACTTTATTGCTAGATATATATTTCTACACAAAAGACATCTCTGCACAACACCATCTCACAGACTGAAACGACAAGGCAAATAGTCATGTCAAAGTATTTTGTATCAATATCATTGAATGTCAAATGTAAAATAGTCATTACTATTTTTATTAAAAGGCAGTAAATTAGCATTTTTAGAATCCTCCACTTGGTCTTTGCCAGTTTTCCAAATTAAATTGTATTTTCCACATGCGCAGAGTACAACGGGTGTAGATTTAACCGCGCAATGCTTGCTTACGAGCCCTTCCCAATGACGCAGAGTTAAACAATAATACAAAGATAAATAGTAGCACAAGAGGCATAAAATACACAAGAATGGAACTATATTTAAGGAGTACCAGTACCAGGTAAATGTGGAGCTACATACACGGAGTACCAGAAAAATGTGGAGCTATATACAGGGAGTACCAGTTCCAGATCAATGTGGAGCTATATACAGGGAGTACCAGATCAATGTGGAGCTATATACAGGGAGGACCAGTACCAGATCAATGTGGAGCTATATACAGGGAGTACCAGTACCAGATCAATGTGGAGCTATATACAGGGAGTACCAGTACCAGATCAATGTGGAGCTATATACAGGGAGGACCAGATCAATGTGGAGCTACATACAGGGAGTACCAGGTCAATGCGGAGCTATATACAGGGAGTACCAGTACCAGATCAATGTGGAGCTATATACAGGGAGTACCAGATCAATGTGGAGCTACATACAGGGAGTACCAGGTCAATGTGGAGCTATATACAGGGAGTACCAGTACCAGATCAATGTGGAGCTATATACAGGGAGTACCAGTACCAGATCAATGTGGAGCTATATACAGGGAGTACCAGTACCAGATCAATGTGGAGCTATATACGGGGAGTACCAGTACCAGATAAATGTGGAGCTACATACAGGGAGTACCCGTACCAGATCAATGTGGAGCTATATACAGGGAGGACCAGGTCAATGTGGAGATATATACAGGGAGTACCAGTACCAGATCAATGTGGAGCTATATACAGGGAGTACCAGGTCAATGTGGAGCTATATACAGGGAGTACCAGATCAATGTGGAGCTATATACAGGGAGTACCAGGTCAATGTGGAGCTATATACAGGGAGTACCAGATCAATGTGGAGCTATATACAGGGAGTACCAGATCAATGTGGAGCTACATACAGGGAGTACCAGGTCAATGTGGAGCTATATACGGGGAGTACCAGTACCAGGTCAATGTGGAGCTATATACGGGGAGTACCAGTACCAGATCAATGTGGAGCTATATACAGGGAGTACAAGATCAATGTGGAGCTACATACAGGGAGTACCAGGTTAATGTGGAGCTATATACAGGGAGTACCAGTACCAGATCAATGTGAGGGGTATAGGATATTTGAGGTAGATATGTACGTGAAGGCAGGGTAAAGTGATTGGTCACTGGGTGTTTTCTGACAACTGCGTGGTAACAGACTGAACAATTAATTAAATACTATCCTCATACTCCTGAAGCGATGTAATGGCAATTTAGCAACTGACTCAAAGCAAGGCTGAACTACGACACAAAGAGCATACAATCTGAGGGAATAAAACGGTACAACATTTTATTTCACAAGCTGTTGTTCCTTATACATCTCTCTCTCTCACTCGCACAACACCGCTGTCAGCAAAAACTGTTTAATGTTGAGCTTTATGTACTTACAATATCATTAGCTAGGTAAAAAAACAAACACATTTTTACTAAAGCTATTGCACAGTTGATTTCTGTTGCTAAATTTGTGATGTAATGAGGGATACGTCCCAAATGGCACATTACTTCTTTAGTAGTGCAATATTTCTGACCAGGCCCCATAGGGCTCATGTCAAAAGTAGTGCACTGTAAAGGGAATAGGGTGCCATTTGGAACACAAAAGAGCAGGACCACAGGACCAGATTTATATTATGAGGGAGAAAACCATGAGACTGAAATGTAAATAATCAAATAATAAACAAAACTATTAAAGTTGATGATAAACATGGTCAATTAGCTAAACATGGTGGCTCAGAATGTGTGATTAAGGAGTTCAGGTAGCCGGAGTGCCAGTCTGTGCCATCATGCAAACTTATTGTAACAAATGCCAAACGAGCAGTGGAGTTGGCAAGAACACAAACAGATCTGGGATGTGGCTTGAGTTCAGGTGCAATCAAATCCATCTCTGTAGATAGACTGTCTGCAAATAAGAAAATACTGGAAAACCATTCTAAAATGACACATTCACAGGCCAGTGAGGCCACACGTTTGATATTTTTGCCATTCAAACAAGTCTTGTTTCTCTTCAATCAGGGATGATGACAATCCTGGACGGCTATGGTCCAAGAGGCACCTCTTATTTTACCAACCCATTTAACAGCCTACTATAATCACTGAATAAATGCATCTAGTACTACATCATGCATAGGACTGCACAACAAAATATGCAGTAGCTAGCTTGAGTGCCAGTCTGTTTGTGCCATCATGCCAACTCCTTGTCACTCATTGAGGGGATTTGATTCATCTGGCCCGGGCGCCCTGGTAGGCGTGTTTTGCACCGGGTGAAAGTTGATTGCGATTTGTTTTGGGGCCAGGTGCCGCGTTCAAAGCCCAAGGCGAAGTCGGCTCAAAACAAAAGTGACGTAACGAAGCACGTGGAGTGATGAGTTGGATTCCGTTTTCGCATGCAAAAGTGATATTTTTTGATAAACAACCCTTTAAAAAAAATCAGCCTTTCCAATGAAAACTAGTCTGAAAATTCTAAAAATTTATAGAAAAGAGATGTTGACATGACCAAGTGGTACAGATTACTGTTTAATTTGAGAAGGGTGCTCCTCCCCCACCGCTTTTGCCCTTTCACGCCGTGGGCCATAGACCGGTACCCCACAGCTCAGCATAATGGAATCCACCCAATGTCATATTGTTTGGTTTGATAAAGACCAATGGAGTTGGCTCGAGCACAAACAGATCTGGGAGCAGGCTAGCCGTCGCCCTCGAAGACATCCCGGATGTAAATGAAACGTGAGAATTACAACTAAATCAGTATTTGAGATTTATGCAAACCCCTATGATTAAAGCAACAATACTTCAGTCAATGAAACCTAAAGAGATCCAACTGATTTAACTGCACAGGATGAAGAACTAGTAGAAATGAAAAGAGCACCTCATAACATTAAAAAGGTTTATAAAATCTGCAGCAGTGAGACATCATTAAGCCAAATTGGCCACTTTGAATATATCGGAATATATTACATTTAATTTGCACCAGATGTGAGATTTATTGTGAAAGGAAAGTTATGCTCCATGGGCTTCTTCTACACTTGGCTTCATGTTTTTTTTTTTGACTTGTCACGATAACTATTCAATATGGGATATAAGATGTTCAATGTGGCTGTTACTGTATCAATATTAATGAGCATCACTTTGTTATACATTGGCAAAACACAACGTATATCTAAAAGTCTCTAGAGAAGCCTTTACTGTCTGGTCTCATGTATTGAGATACATAGATCCTTTTTTAGCATTCGTCTGCTCTTCAGCAAGAATTTAGTCAACTGTGCTGCCTGCCAAGTGACTCCTGCAGACAATTACGTCCCAAATGTTTTAGAGGCCAACATCGACTCTCTTCATCTAAAAACAAGAACAGACACAGGTACTTTGTGACATCACACTACCCCCCCCCCTCCCCCCAACACATCACAACAATCTCTTCTTTTAGTTTTCTTTGCAGTTTGTTGTTTTGGAAGCAGACATTAACGCCATGATCACTGACCACACAAGCATGTTACAGCCATTGCATTTGAATGCTCTTAATGAGATTCCACTAGGACTGGTCTATGTATCCCTGTAACAGGTTTTCAATACTGACTAATGGCACTGCTAAAATATTTTAAAGATACACTTTACCAATTAATATTGCTTGTAAACTCTATATCTAAACAGCAATTTCAGAACGTCTTACTTTCTAAGACTCATTTAGGAATATTACACACAAATGAAGTGCCTATTGAAATGGTGAAGACGATCAACCTCCACCACCAAAACATGGATTGTTTACACAAGTTATTCCAATGGTACGACATAATGTGTCAGAGTAGGCTTCTTAACATTCTGTACAAAAGCTGAAATGAGATTTTGTCTAAAAAGTGTTACACAACAAAATAAACTGTAACAGATATTGGTTTTAAAACTGTAACAGATATTGGTTCTTGTGGCTCTGCATGACAGAGCCACAAGAACTCACTGTACTGTAGCCTCATTGTATTGTACGAAGCAGAGCTCAGTTAATCAGCAGTAGACTGTCATGGACCTGTAGACTTCTTCAAGGTGTGGCTCTGCCAAAATGACAGCTATATAGCTTGGCTTGCTGTACATCTGAGCAGGTTAGATAGGTAGAAAGCAGATGTGTGGAATTTCAGAACACAAGTCTCCATGAAATGCTGATCATCATCATTATATTCTAAGGCTACACCATCTACATGGGACAGACTTGCTCTGAACTGAAAATTAGGCACACTACATTTACCTACCCCCCCCCCCAATACCTCCTGTTTGACACTGTGCTCTTTATCTTCAGCAGCAATTTGATGAATAAACGGATCAAGACAAGCCCAACAACAAAGCAGAGAGTAGTCCTTCACATTTTCTGTACATGGGCAAGATTGAAATCAACCACACACACACTGTCACACATGTATGTATTATGGTATGTATATTCAGACCATGTAGACCAGACTGAGACCACATTTGGAGTGTCAAAAGAATATAGGACTTGACACAAAGAGAGAGCAGTCGGGGTGGGCGTCCTCGATCGATCTTCTCCCCTCCCGGCCTGAAGGTCACGGTATATGACTGATCTGACCAGGGATCAGCTCTTAAGATGGGCTCAATTAGCAGATGGGCCAAGCGGGTGGCTCAAAGCTGACTCTGGACCTGTTTTTAAATTTGCACACAAGAAAAAGACAAAAAAAACAATGAAATTTAGGTAATTTAGCAGACGCTTTTATGTACAGCGACTTAGTTACAGAGAATTAAAAGACAAAAGTACATGTGCAGTGAAGGGTAAAAAAATTACAAAAACAGGCTTCCAAAGCCCCTCCCCTTTCAGAAATTTATAGAAAAAAAATAGACGAGTAATGTCCAAAAATTGCTAATGAAAAGTTGCGAATAACACTAGGGAGTGGATTTCCGGAAACAGGTTTAGCCTAGTCCAAGACTATAAAGCTATCTTTATGGAGATTCTCCATTGAGTCTAGGACAGGCCTTAGTCTGTGCCCGGAAAACCGTCCCTGAAAGAGGAAACCAAAAGAAAACATAGAATAAAAGTAAACGAGGGAAAACTAACCTGTCCTGCCTGGGCTCACTTCTCCTGCAGCAGCGCGGGTATGTTGATGTTCCATCCGATGGCCTGCCGGTCGAAGCCACAGCTGAACAGGTTACAAGAAGAGTTATCCTCACACCAGGCTGAGCAGCACACCATGCGCCGGTGGCCCTGGGAATAATAACAATACATTTCATTTATGTAAACACACTTTTCACTGAAAAACCATCACAAGAAACAAAGGTCATAGACAACAAGGAACACAACTCTGTGAAGCAACAGTAACATTAGTACCTAACCTGACTGATTATATACACAGAGTACAAAACATTAAGGACACGTGCTCTTTCCATGACATAGACTGACCAGATGAAAGCTATGATCCCTTATTGACGCCACTTGTTAAATCCACTTCAAATCAGTGTAGGTGAAGGGGAGGCAACTAGTTAAAGAAGGACTTTTAAGCCTTGATAAATTGAGACATGGATTGTGTGTGTGTGTGTGCCATTCAGAGGGTGAATGGTCAACCCAAAAGACTGAAATGCCTTTGAACAGGGTATGGTAGTAGGTGCCAGACACATCGGTTTGTGTGTATCAAGAACTACAACGCTGCTGGGTTTTTCACACTCAACAGTTTCCCGTGTGTATTAAGAATGGTCCGCCACCAAAAGGACATCCAGCCGACTTGACACAGCTGTGGGAAGCATTGGAGTCAACATGGGCCAGCATCCCTGTGGAACACTTGACACCTTGTAGAGTCCATGTCCCGACCAACTGAGGCGGTTCTGAAGACAAAAAGGGGGGCAAGTCAATATTAGAAAGGTGTTCCTATTGTTTTGTACACTCAGTCTATATATAGAATGGAATGGTTTATTTCAAATTCAACATTAGAAAGCATCAATGGCAGCCGATGCTGAACTATTTGACACAATTCATATAAATACACTACGCACAAGAAAATAGTAAACACAATAAAAACTAAAATACATACCCTTTGGAAAACCCATCAGGGCTAAGGGTAAGACAGAAGTGGCAGTCCATATTGCACTGGTTGAGCAGCCTAGTCATGTCTGGCACTGGTTGAGCAGCCTCGTCATGTCAGGTACTGGTTGAGCAGCCTCGTCATGTCTGGTACTGGTTGAGCAGCCTCGTCATGTCTGGCACTGGTTGAGCAGCCGAGTCATGTCTGGTACTGGTTGAGCAGCCGAGTCATGTCTGGCACTGGTTGAGCAGCCGAGTCATGTCTGGCACTGGTTGAGCAGCCTAGTCATGTCTGGCACTGGTTGAGCAGCCTAGTCATGTCTGGTACTGGTTGAGCAGCCTAGTCATGTCTGGTACTGGTTGAGCAGCCTAGTCATGTCTGGTACTGGTTGAGCAGCCTAGTCATGTCTGGTACTGGTTGAGCAGCCTAGTCATGTCTGGTACTGGTTGAGCAGCCTAGTCATGTCTGGTACTGGTTGAGCAGCCTAGTCATGTCTGGTACTGGTTGAGCAGCCTAGTCATGTCTGGTACTGGTTGAGCAGCCTAGTCATGTCTGGTACTGGTTGAGCAGCCTAGTCATGTCTGGTACTGGTTGAGCAGCCTAGTCATGTCTGGTACTGGTTGAGCAGCCTAGTCATGTCTGGTACTGGTTGAGCAGCCTAGTCATGTCTGGTACTGGTTGAGCAGCCTAGTCATGTCTGGTACTGGTTGAGCAGCCTAGTCATGTCTGGTACTGGTTGAGCAGCCTAGTCATGTCTGGTGCTGGTTGAGCAGCCTAGTCATGTCTGGTACTGGTTGAGCAGCCTAGTCATGTCTGGTACTGGTTGAGCAGCCTAGTCATGTCTGGTACTGGTTGAGCAGCCTAGTCATGTCTGGTACTGGTTGAGCAGCCTAGTCATGTCTGGTACTCGTTGAGCAGCCTAGTCATGTCTGGTACTGGTTGAGCAGCCTAGTCATGTCTGGTACTGGTTGAGCAGCCTAGTCATGTCTGGTACTCGTTGAGGAGCCTAGTCATGTCTGGTACTGGTTGAGCAGCCTAGTCATGTCTGGTACTGGTTGAGCAGCCTAGTCATGTCTGGTACTGGTTGAGCAGCCTAGTCATGTCTGGTACTGGTTGAGCAGCTTAGTCATGTCTGGTACTGGTTGAGCAGCTTAGTCATGTCTGGTACTGGTTGAGCAGCCTAGTCATGTCTGGTACTGGTTGAGCAGCCTAGTCATGTCTGGTACTCGTTGAGCAGCCTGGTCATGAGAAGTAATATGGAAATAGGTTGTGATTACAGTCCAGTGTTAGCCCCACTGTTGGGTTCTGATTACCTGTCTGTTGCTACGTGGGAGACGAGCCAGCCGCACTCCTGACATGTCAAACAGCCGGACTTGACGATTGTCGTGAGGAAGAGCAATGATTCTTTGGTTCACTGACACACTTATCCTGTGAGCGGTTAAACAGATAATCAATTACATTTTCTAACACAACATTGATACTTAACATCCCTCTTAAAATCAATATTTAATTAGTACGACACGCTTATCCTGTAAAAAGTTCAAAGTACAGTAAACAACGAGGCTTTAAATCACCCCTTTTTAATGTATCTTTTAATCCCAGCTGTTTCTTTTTCTAAATCACACACATACTCTACCTAATAAGAGGTTTCCAGAATAAATTGTGTGATACAGTTCCCTCTCACCTATTGACGGCAGAGTCTGTGCGGATGGTAGCTATGGGTGACCTCATGTTCTTGAGGTCCCAGACCTTGACGGTGCGGTCGTCACTCCCAGACACCACGTTGTCCCCCACAGTGAACACAGCTGACGTCACCGTGCTGGACACATACAACATGGTGGAAAAGAGAGTTAGTCATTAACCCACTTTTCTTGCAGTTTAGGCCAGGTTACTGTAAAGCACTTAGGTGACAACGGTTGCTGTAAAAAGAGATTTATGAACCAGCGAAACACGTTATGCTTCCTGGACAGGACAACATCAAAGTAGCATTCTAGGGACCAAGGCCTTATTAGCAGGACTGTACATTTGCATGTAGGGTATGTAAACAAAGTGGCATAGATTAAAGTGGCTAGTGATACATGTATTACAAAGATGCAGTAGATGATATAGAGTACATTATATACATATGAGATGAGTAATGTAGGGTATGTAAACATTATATTAAGTAGCATTGTTTAAAGTGGCTAGTGATATATTTTTACATCAATTTCCATTATTGAGTTGAATCAGTGTGCTGGCAGCAGTTTAACAGTCTGATGGCCTTGAAAGAAGCTGTTTTTCAGTCTCGATCCCCGCTTTGATGCACCTGTACTGACCTCGCCTTCTGGATGACAGCGAGGTGAACAGGCAGTGGCTCGGGTGGTTGTTGTCCTTGATGATCTTTTTGGGCTTCCTGTGACATCGAGTGGTGTAGGTGTCCTGGAGAGCAGGTAGTTTGCCCCCGGTGATGCGTTGTGCAGACCTCACTACCCTCTGGAGAGCCTTACGGTTGTGGGCGGAGCAGTTGCTGTACCAGGCGGTGAAACAGCCCGACAGGATGCTCTCGATTGTGCATCTGTAGAAGTTTGTGAGTGCATTTGGTGACAAGCAGAATTTATTCAGCCTCCTAAGGTTGAAGAGGCGCTGCTGCGCCTTCTTCATGACGCTGTCTGTGTGGGTGGACCAATTCAGTTTGTCCGTGATGTGTACGCCGAGGAACTTAACTTTCCACCTTCTCCACTACTGTCCCATCGATATGGATAGGGGGATGCTCCCTCTGCTATTTCCTGAAGTCCACGATTATCTCCTTTGTTTTGTTGACGTGGAGTGTGAGGTTATTTTCCTGACACCACACTCCGAGGGCCCTCACCTCCTCCCTGTAGGCCGTCTCGTTGTTGTTGGTAATCAAGCCTACCACTGTAGTGTCTTCCGCAAACTTGATGATTAAGTTGGAGGCGTGCATGGCCATGCAGTCGTGGGTGAACAGGGAGTACAGGAGAGAGCTCAGAACGCACCCTTGTGAGACCCCAGTGTTGAGGATTAGCGGGGTGGAGATGTTACCTACACTCACCACCTGGGGGCGGCCCGTCAGGAAGTCCAGTACCCAGATGCACAGGGCGGGGTCAAGACCCAGGGTCTCGAGCTTGATGACAAGTTTGGAGGGTACTATGGTGTTAAATGCGGAGCTGTAGTCGATGAACAGCATTCTCACATAGGTATTCCTCTTATCCAGATGGGTTAGGGCAGTGTGGTTGCGATTGCGTCGTCTGTGGACCTATTTGGGCGGTAAGCAAATTGGAGTGGGTCTAGGGTGTCAGGTAGGGTGGAGGTGATATTGACTAGTATCTCAAAGCACTTCATGATGACGGAAGTGAGTGCTACGGGGCGGTAGTCGTTTAGCTCAGTTACCTTAGCTTTCTTGGGAACAGGGACAATGGTGGCCCTCTTGAAGCATGTGGGAACAGCAGAGTGGGATAAGGATTGATTGAATATGTCCGTAAACACACCAGCCAGCCGGTCTGCGCATGCTCTGAGGACGCAGCTGGGGATGCAGTCTGGGCCTACAGCCTTGCGAGGGTTAACACGTCGGCTGCAGTGAAGGAGAGTCCGCAGGTTTTGGTAGCGGGCCATGTCAGCGGCACTGTATTGTCCTCAAAGCGAGCAAAGAAGTTATTTAGTCTGTCTGGGAGCAAGACATCCTGGTCCGCAACGGGGCTGGTTTTCTTTTTGTAATCCGTGATTGATTGTAGACCCTGCCACATACCTTGTATCTGAGCCGTTGAATTGCGACTCTACTTTGACTCTATACTAACGCTTAGCTCGTTTGTTTGCCTTGTGGAGGGAATAGCTACATTGTCTGTATTCGGTCATGTTTCTGGTCACCTTGCCAGTGGTTGGCGCTTTCAGTTTCACACGTATGCTACCATAAATCCACAGTTTCTGTTTTGGGAATGTTGCTATGGGTCCGAATCGTTGCTATGGGTACGACATCTTCAATGCACTTTCTAATGAACTCGCTCAACGAATCAGCGTATTCATCAATGTTGTTGTTTGACGCAATACGGAACATATCCCAATAATCCACGTGATCGAAGCAGTCTACAACACACATGACGTCTGGATGGGAAAATGGCAAGGCCTGAAGGTCACCAGCTCCTTCATTCTCTTGACTGACTCATGTACCACAGTATCATTTGTTCTGGATGCTATTGGCTGATTAGCTGTGCCCTCACCCGCGACTGTGGGCAGACCAAATCTAGCCCCCGTAATCTAAATGGACACATGGCTTATTAATGCTAATTGATGGATAATTAATGCCACATTATGGGTGGCGATATGCTTTCTGCATGAATTTTGTAGGGGTGCTACTGACTGTGTGTCCCTGGATAGAGTGGATCACTGAAATCACACAGATGGAAAGTGTGTGTGTGACTCACTCAGTGTGTCCCTGGAACACATTGACAGAGTGGATGGAGGGGTCTCTGAAGTCCCACAGGCGGAAGGTGGTGTCTCTGGATGAGGTGACCACCAGACGCTGGGTGGGGTGGGTGCAGCAGTGGGTCAGCTCCTGGTCGTGGCCTGGGGACACAGACACAGCTCAGAGGGGTAAGGCAGAGTCACTTGGAATAGGACATAGAGTCCAGAACAGTTACATAACGGGCATTCATTGGCAACGTAATCCAAAACAGCCCTTATGACAAATAACAACCAATGCAATGCCCACTCTACAAACACAGAAACAACACATGAAGGTTTTTCTGTTTAGTTTTTACTGTGTGTGCGTTTCTCCTTCATGTGTTGTTATTTCTCTACGTTGATGTTGTAAACGTACGAAAAGTGTGTGGGGGGGAATGGACGTACCAGTGAGTGAGTGGACGAGCTCGGAGGTCTCCACGTCGTACAGGTTGGCAGCCCGGTCCCAAGAGGCTGTGACCACCTGCTTGCCCCCCACCAGCCAGTCTGCAGCAATGACCACCCCCTGGTGACTCCTGAGGGTAGTGGAAGAGACGCGGATGGAGGGACACTCGTTAGGGCCGTCACCGTCCCCGTCAGCCTCGTCCTTATCTGAGAAGTCTATGTCGTCGTCACAGGGCGTCTGCTGTGAAAACAGAGACAGACATCACACACGCGCGCACACACACAAACACCAGCATAAAGGACCTAGACATCTAGGTGCAGTGGGTTATAAGAGACATGCTTTTGAGAAGCTTACACTGATGTCAGCTACAGGCTGTGGGGTGGGCAACTGCACCGTGTACCTCCAGATATGGGCTGTCTGGTCACCAGACGCTGTGGACAGAGCAGAGATAGAGGCCTCAAAAACACCTCACAACACCCCAAACCAAAAGACATCTGAACATACATGGGACTCAAACGTGTTTTTCAGACAATTGTGGCCATTCAGAAAGAGATCCTTACCTGTAAGAGCCATCTGTTCCGTGGGATGGAACTTGATAGAGTTAACTGGAAAGTGACAAACATATGTTTTTGATGAATAGCCTCCACAATAACACTTTGGACCTGTCCCAAAAAGCACCCTACTCCCTACACAATGTACTACTTTTAACCAGGGCCCCACAGTGCCATTTAGGACGCACCCTATGAATCATTTAGGACAAATACATTCCTTCATACACATTGCATGGATCAGAAAGAAGAGAACAATTCACCTGATCCTGCATGACCTAGATACTTCAGGAGGCATTTCCCAGTCTCGATGCTCCATAGCATAGCACTGTGATCTGTATGGAGAGACACGTGGTGTACACACATTCAGCTCAGGCCACACCCCCTTCATACATCACTGTAATCATTGTTTACGTACAAAATGGTAGCCTATTCCATACACCTACAAAGTGCACGAAATAAGGAATATTGTGCCATTCGAGATTTAACTCATGAGTCATTCAGTACACTCCACGTTCATACTGTAATCATTGCCAAATTACATTTGCCCCCTCTTAGCACAATAAGCACTCTGGTCTGAAAGCAATCCCTAATTACCAGACCTTATGATGGCTTTATCACAACCTTAACACGCACCTGTTGACAGTTCAATTCATTGAATATCAAACCAAAGTCTGCAGTGCATTTTAAAGAGCCATCAGGCTGAACATTACGGACGACCAGTTTAAAATGTGACTCACTAACACGATTGTTTGTCTTGGGCCGGGAGGAAAATAAGGCCAGTAGTCAAGACATTGGGATGCAGGGGAGTCATGCACCCCAAAAATCTGAGGGGAAATCTGAGGGGGCACAAAGTACGCATGGGTGGCTGGGAGGTGGTCCAAAAGTTGGAGTTTTGCATTTTTCAAACATCTGAAAAAGATTTCTCCTGCAATCTAGAGCCATAATCATTATCTTTACTTAAGTACATTTAGTAATTGCTTGCTTTTCTAAAAGTTGACCAACCTTGCCAGCAGGTATGCCAGCTAAGACAGTTGGACAAGCTACTCTAACTTGACTGACAGCCTGAAAAAGCTTGGTAGCTAGTTATGAGGTTGAGAGATTGGAAATCTATCTAGCTGAAGACAACTTCATAACATTGCTAGGTGGCTAGTAGTATACTACAGAGAGAACAAATCAAAAATATTATATGTAAAAAATATTTTAAAAAACAGGCCAAATCTGAGGGGGCGCATTCCCCTGTGCCCCCCATGGGTATGACACCTGTTAGGATGTTCTGCAGGTATGGTTGCAAAATTAAGGTAACCTCTCAAAATGTCCAGGTTTTTCAGAAGTCCTGGTGGGAGGGTTCTAGATTTCATACTTAATACCTCCCAATTCCAGGAATCCTACAACTGGGATTTCTGGAAAACCAGGAAATTTGGGGAAAGCTACTGGAATTTTGCAACCCTATCAGGAGGGCATTGGAATGCACTGTAGCTTTCTAACCTGCTGACGCTGTGCCCAGCACCACGGGCTGTGTCCTGGTGACACTCAGGTCCCATATGCCATCCCTGTGGCCTACATACTCCTTGACCAGCTGGCACACGGCTCTGGACGTGGTGGCTTTAAAACTGGAGACGATCTGAAGGGCAGGCAGCAGAGACAAGAGATGGTGTTTACACACAGCTGATTGAATGAAGAGGAAGAAGCATAACGGAAGCTGGGGAGGAAGCAGGGAGGGACAGCAGCACTGGGTGGGTGGGTGGGGGTCATTAGGGCTCCAGACAGTCAGCATGATACCTCTGCAATGGCTAAGAAGCTTGGGTTGTTTTACAATGCATCCCATATGGCATCCTATTCCGTGATACAAAACAAAGTAGTGCACTAAATAGGGAAAAGGGTGCCATTTGGAACACAATCATCATTATTTATTTATTCACATCACCTTAGTATCATGTTGGACACAACAATTAATATGCTGCATTAATCAAAACTGATTTTAAATGCAAAGCTGTGAAAGAAAGAGGGGATAAAGAATATATATGAACCTATATAAGGTTAAATAAAACAAAAATACTTTAAATAATAATAGTCAAATGATTATCATCAGTCAGTATCCATGTTTACATCTAAAATGGAGATAAAACAAGTTGGACTTCTGGGAGGGGCAGGTGTTTGAAACAAACCACTAAATAAGTTCCCACTGTAAAAGCAAGAGGGGACAAATAAGCAGGTCAGATATCTCACCAAAATAATTCAACAACATTCAAAAATAGGATTGCAGAATTACAGTACATCTCCAAAAAAATCCCAGGTTTTCCAAAAATTCTAGTTGGAAGATTCCCAGAATCAGGAGGGAATAAGCAGGAATTTCAAAATCCTACTACCGGATTTTGGGGAAAACCAGAATATTGCAACCAAATACAAAAAAACAGAAAATCATACTTCAGAAAAATATGGAAATGAAAGTGGAAAAAAAAAATCAATACTATGTATAAACTTATAGTAAACACACAGGCCTAGTTAAAGCATAATAACATCATGGAAGACTAAAATGCTATCCACAACTTTGATGAGTTGCAGTTTATTTTCAGTGATTGCTGAGCCAGGGGTTGGTTGGTTGTAAGCACAGAGCAGGCCTGCCGCAGCAGCCTATCCACACATAACAGCAGCAGCTCTGGATCTCTCTGGGCAGCACATATAAAACATCTGCAGATACAGTATCTGAGGGTGTGTCTCAAATGGCACCCTATATAATGCACTTCTTTTGACCAGAACCATCTGGGACACAGCCTGAGGCTGTGGTGCGAGATGCATGCAACGGCGCAATAAAATAATTACTATCAAATCATTTCAGAAAAAAAATAATTCAGGAATGACATAGATAGAATTGTATGGCTTTCTAAATGTTACCAGGTCTGATTTAATACAGTGTCCTATGAAAGACAAAGAGCCACATTAAGTTAAAGTGTGCATAGACTGTGGTATAAGATAAATGAAGCGCTATCAACAGGAAGTAGTGAATGATGGCCACACGAGAGATGGCACTGCCGTTTATACTCTTAAAAGGGCTGTTAAGGGTTACAGAACTAGTTTCAATAGAACACTGACGTTAGGGTTGCAAAGGGTCAGAAGTGTTGCGGAAATTTTCCATGGAAAGTTAAGCCCCGGAATTTGGGGAATTTTGCTTAAATTCATTAAAAAGAAATGCTTATAACAGTGGATCTTTTTTGTGGGATACAAATAAGGCAATTCTAGGTCTTGTGGCATATTTTGGTTAAACTATCCCCAATTCAATGGAATTGCAACCCTCTGCATGCACAGTGCATTCTTCCATCACATGTACAGCTGATTCTCAAGATCTTGCACACAAATGAGATGCTATTGAGCCCACACTACTACAGTGTCTGAGGCAAGGTGGGGCGAAAATATTTGATTATGTTGATGAATGTCTTGATCGAGCTGTATATGCAACTGGTTCACCTCTGGTGCTCACAGGCAATGAGTATTGGAAGAGATTTCTGAATGCTCTTCGCCCAGCATACACCCCTCCAACCAGACATGCTTTATCTACTAATTTGCTGGATGCAGAGTTCAAGTGAAGGTCAAACAAATCATAGAGAAAGCAGACTATATTGCAATCGTCGCTGATGAGTGGTCGAATGTTTGTGGGCAAGGAATGATTAACTACATCATCTCCACCCCTCAACCAGTATTCTACAAGAGCACAGACAAGGGACAACAGACACACCAGTCTCTACATTGCAGATGAGCTGAAGGCAGTCATCAATAACCTTTGACCACAGAAGCTATTTGCATAGGTGACAGACAACACTGCGAACATAAGGCTGCTTGGTCTAAAGTTGAGGAGTCCTACCCTCACATCACAACCATTGGCTGTGCTGCTCATGCATTGAATCCACTCCTCAAGGACATCATGGCACTGAAAACAATGGATACACTCTACAAGAGAGCCAAGGAAATGGTTACGTATGTGAAGGGTCATCAAATTATAGCAGCAACATACCTCACCAAGCAAAGTGAGAAGAATAAGAGCACCACATTGAAGCTGCCCAGCAGCACCTGTTAGGGTGGTATTGTCATCATGTTTGACAGTTGCCTGGAGGGGAAGGAGTCTCTCCAAGAAATGGCCATATCACAGCCTGCCAATATGGACAGCCCCATCAAAAGGATCCTCCTGCATTATATATTTTGGGAGAGAGTGGTAAGCAGCCTGAAACCAATAGCAATTGCCATTGCACGGATTGAGGGAGACAATGCCATCCTGTCTGATGTTCAGACTCTGCTTGCAGAGGTAAGAGAAGCAATCCGTACTGCCCTGCCCACTTCACTGTTGCGCCAAGCAGAGGAAACTGCAGTTGTGAAATACATCAAAAAGCATGAAGACTTCTGCCTGAAGCCCATACACGCCACAGCGTACATGTTGGACCCCAAGTATGCTGGCAAGAGCATCCTGTCTAGTGTCATCACAACCATGTCTCGCCGCCTTGTCCTGGATGAGAGCAAGGTTCTTGGGAGTCTGTACACTTCCAAGCAAGGGCTTTGGGATGGAGATGCAATATGGAAGTCGTGCCAACATATCTCATCAGCCACCTGGTGGAAGGCTCTTTCCCCCGTTGCCTCCATCATCCTCCAAATCCCACCAACATCAGCCGCCTCAGAGCGCAACTGGTCCTTGTTTGGGAACACACACCAAAGCACGCAACAGGCTGACCAGTACAAGGGTTGAAAAGTTTGTGGCCATCTGGGCAAATAAGGCTTTTTGAGCTTGACAACGAACCATCCTCAACAAGGTTGGAAAGTGACAGTGAAGATGAGGCCTCAGAGTCTGATGTTCAAGACGTGGACATTGAGGAAGTCCAGGGAGAAGACATGGAAGCCTGAGAGGAAGACAACTAAAGCTTTAGTTTCTAGACTATCATTTTACGTTTTTGGGAGATGCGATGGATCATTCAATATTCCCTTTTGTTATTCAGTGAAATCATCCCATGTGAAGAGTCAACTCAATTAAAAGCTATATTTGTAACTAAATTGTTGTTTTCTTAATTTATATTGGAAGGATTTAATAATTTGCAATTATGTCTACTTACGATAAGGTAAAAGGTTTACGTTTGTCTCCATATGATATAGTACATATATCCAATACAAAAAACATCTACATTGAAATGGTATTAATAGGCATATGTTTCCATTAATTCCCACGGAAAGTTTCCACCTCTGAATATTCCCCAAAATGTGCAACCCTAACTGGCGTAACATGCTACATTTAACCAATAGGCAACAGGAAGTGTGTTAGATAACACAAAGCTGGTTAAATATCTAATGCACCCAGCAGTTTATGGGATATAGGCTATTGTGACAGTGCATGGTCTGCAATGTGCATATCAAATTGTTGCTCGTTTTACATCAGTGAACATCAGCATTTCAAGAAAGGATTAGTGTTTGCTTGAAGTCTTCAAGTGCCATTTCTGAAAATTATATACACTACCTGTCAAGTTTGGGGTCACTTAGAATTGTCCTTGTTTTCCATGAAAACATACATGAAATGAGTTGCAAAATGAATAGGAAATATAATAGTCAAGACATTGACAAGGTTATAAATAATGATTTTTTATTTAAATAATAATTGTGTCCCTCAAACTTGGCTTTCGTCAAAGAATCCTCCAATTACAGCCTTGCAGACCTTTGGCATTCTAGTTGTCAATTTGTTGAGGTAATCTGAAGAGATTCCACCCCATGCTTCCTGAAGCAGCACCCAAATTGTATTGGCTTGATGGGCACTTATTAAGTACCATAAGGTCATGCTGCTCCCACAACAGCTCAATAGGGTTGAGATCCGGTGACTGTGCTGGCCACTCCATTATAGACAGAATACCAGCTGACTGCTTCTTCGCTAAATAGTTCTTGCATAGTTTGGAGCTGTGGTTTGGGTGATTGTCCTGTTGTAGGAGGAAATTGGCTCCAATTAAGTGCCGTCCACAGGGTACGGCGTTGCAAAATGGTGTGATAGCCTTCCTTCTTCAAGATCCATTTTACCCTGCACAAATCTCCCACTTGACCACCACCAAAGCACCCCCAGACAATCACATTTCCTCCACCATGCTTGACAGATGGCGTCAAGCACTCCAGCATATTTTGCGTCTCACAAATGTTCTTCTTTGCGATCGGAACATCTCAAATTTAGATTTGTCTGTCCATAACACTTTTTTCCAACCTTCCTTTGTCCAGTGTCTGTTCTTTTGCCCATCTTAAATCTTTTCTTTTTATTGGCCAGTCTGAAATATGGCTTTTTCTTTGCAACTCTGCCTTGAAGGCCAGCATCCCGGAGTCGCCTCTTCACTGTTGACGTTGAGACTATTGAAGCTGGCGGTTGAGTACTTGAGAGGCATCTGTTTCTCAAACTAGACACTAACTTACTTGTCTGCTTGCTCAGTTGTGCACCGGGGCCTCCCACTTCTTTCTATTCTGATTAGAGGCAGTTTGCGCTGTTCTGTGAAGGGAGTTTTACACAGCGTTGTACAAGACCTTCAGTTTCTTGACAATTTCTCGCATGGAATAGCCTTCATTTCTTAGAACAAGAATAGACTGACAAGTTTCAGAAGAAAGTTCTTTGTTTCTGGCCATTTTGAGCCTGTAATTGAACCCACAAATCTCCAGATACTCAACTAGTCTAAATAAAGGCCCGTTTCAGGGGTGGCGCAGTGGTCTAAGGCACTGCATCGCAGTGCTAGCTGTGCCACCAGAGACTCTGGGTTTGAGCCCAGGCTCTGTCGCAGCAGGACGCGACCGGGAGGTCCATGGGGCAATGCACAATTGGCCTAGCGTCGTCCGGGTTAGGCCGGTAGGGATATCCTTGTCTCATCGCGCACTAGCGACTCCTGTGGCGGGCCCGGCGCAGTCCACACTGACCAGGTCGCTAGGTGTACGGTGTTTCCTCCGACACATTGGTACGGCTGGCTTCCGGGTTGGATGCGTGCTGTGTTAAGAAGCAGTGCGGCTTGGTTGGGTTGTGTTTCGGAGCTTTCGACCTTCATCGCTCCTGAGCCCATACGGGAGTTGTAGCGATGAGACAAGATAGTAATTACTAACAATTGGATACCACGAAATAGGGGAGAAAAATGGCCAGTTTTATTGCTTCTTTAATCAGAACAGCAGTTTTCAGCTGTGCTAACATAATTGCAAAAGGGTTTTCTAATGATCAATTAGCCTTTTAAAATCACAGGACTGATGGTTGCAAATAATGGGCCTCTGTACGCCTATGGAGATATTCCACAAAAAATCTGCCGTTTCACGCTACAATGTCTACACTGTTTTTCTGATCAATTTCATGTCATTTTAAATGGACAGAAAATGTACTTTCAAAAACAAGGACATTTCTAAGTGACCCCAAACTTTTGAACGGTTGCGTAGATCATCAAGTTAAAATCGAATGGAAGCATGAAAAGAAGCATACATTGAACAGAGCAAGGAAATATCCTAACTAATTGTTAGCAATGTGTGTTAATAGGGTAGTTCTTTATGGTAAGATTGTTTTTTTTTAGCTGCAGTCATACAAAGGGTTGATGTTCAATGAGGTAAAACCAAGCTCATCCAAACAGACCACCACACTGTTGTCATGATAGCAGCTACTTCGAAGAGTCTACTTGCAGTAACTGTGATATAGTGTTGTTTTTCCCCTACTAAATGACTAAAACATAAAGATAGAAAGAGCACAACGTCATCTTTCATTGCACTGACTCCCTCTGTGAAACAAAGGAAAGCCCACAACTGCCATTTCAACTCAAACCATTGTCATTAAGCCATTGAAGCTCAAGGCATTTCACAGAGATCTCGTCAGCCTTTCGGCCTAAGTGCGTGACAGCCTGGAAATCCAAAGTGCTTCCATTCTAGTGAGTGCAGAAACAAACCCCCCAAAAATTGTGTACGGTAAAATTCTTAGAAAGCTTTTGTTAGTGAGAGATATCAATTAGTGTATTTAATATGTTTCACTGTAAATTAGTCTATAAAACAACAAGTCATACATTTCAATCACCAAGTGTCTTGGAGACGGTGCATCAGCCCCATGGCTGGGCTGCTCATGCATAATGGCGGGAGGACACGGGGGAAATGAAGAACCTGTTACCCATGAGTCTCCACCCCACAACTCCACAATGTTCCCCACATTGAAGGTGGGAAGAGGTCCACCACCTACTTTGCCATGGAAAGAATGTGAGCGCTATGGTAAAAAATAGAAATAGATTTACCGCTGACCATACGACCACTTTCATATCTCTTTTTCAATGAACATTTAGTACAAACCCGAAACCAACTGTATTTTAAAGAATATAGCCTTGGATACATTTCCCTAAAAATGAATACAATTTTGGTATAAGATTGTGTTTTTTTAATAGAACAGTGGACTGTGTCCCTTCTAAGTCATCCCTTCGCTGAAATTATTATTATTAGAGCAAACAACTAGGTTGTAAGTTACACAACAATATTATTTTTTAAATGACATATCATCATGCAAGTCAGATAAAGACAAGAGATTTTACCTTGCTTGTAGATGCCTTATAAGTTGTCTTCAGTTTTTGAGAAAGTTGACTTGTGCTATGACTTGCTGTGAGTTAAGAGGAGAGAGCACATTATGAGAACAGAATAAGAAGCCAGTGAAGTCTCTAATCAACATATTGCGGGTCTATGTCATTTACTCCATTTGGCATGAAGGCCCTTCACAGCAGTATTAACATGTGTTGAACAGAAATAATGCTAAACTTTCTAACATGTCAAACAGAATTCTGCTGTCTCAAACCTTTCGCTTTAAGTGCCCCCTTAGTCAAGTCTCCCCCGTCGATAGTTTGTCCTTCAGCTGTTAATCGATCGTTCAAGGTTTCAATCTCTCTACGCACTGCAAATTAATAGAAATCACATTGAGGGATAGTGACAGCAATGGGGTTATCAAGCAGATATCAATCAAAACATTTTCACATATTGTTACTGCTGTACATGGGGTGAAATCATATTAAGTGACATCCACTCCAATGATGGCTGTGCACATTCACCTATAGGAATGTTATCCACCAATGTGTGTGCTGTACTTACACTCAATGTTTTCAATGTAGAGGTTTTCAAACTCCCTCTCAATCTGGCCAAAGAGGTCCAAAAGATTGCTCCTCAAAGACAATGGTAGTTTGGAATCCTGCAGATGCATAAATTGGGATATTAAGATTTTAGGGGACAATAGGGAAGAGATAACAGAATAATTCACCCTTTGGTTTATAATGAGACCAAGAACACAAACCCCAAATGGGTGGGCCTGGACCTAGTGCAATAATAACAAACTATTTAGCATAATATTCCTGCTAGGACACTGAAAAACAAATGATTTACTAGTGCTCAGGGGACTGTAAGCTAATAGGAAACGAGGCTACTAATACAACCAAACATTCAAGGGTGAAGACAGGGAAACTAACACTGACAACTAAATATCAACTGTGTTACCACTACACAAGGACAATAAGTGTTGAGACAAAATGGTCCCCGACTCTCTGTGTTACAAACCAGATGGAAAATCTACCCAAGTCATTCCTTTTAACATAGAAATGCTTATTCTACCAGAGCACTGATGTGAGCTGAATGGCCTAGTGCCACAAGAACACAGTCTGTCCAGGGCCAAACACATACAGGCCCTTTGTACACTTGCTTGCAGGTCCAGCTTTTTTTCTAAGGAGTTCAGTAGAGATGCTCTTTGCATTCATAGGCTAACAGTAACAAGTCATGATGCAGCTGGAGAAAGGATGAGTACCAGTACACCACAATGCACAAAGTAACAGCAAATCAGGCTGGGGTGGTGTAGTTTACAGAGTTGGCTATCGTGCAGGGGGGAATTTGATGGAACCTGTATAGCATAGAGAGATTTGCAATACTGAAACAGATTTTCTGGATAGGAGCACAGGGCATGTTGAATCAAGCTTCCTGTGGATTTAATAGAGCTGAGACATTTGGCAAGGGGAATGGAAAAGTACTGTGTGTGAACGAACACACTAGAAAAAACACTAAAACATTACAACTAAACTATTTAGTACGCTATTGAGAAGGTACTCTACATTCTGACACTGTTTCTAAACACCCAACTTACCTCAGGTTTCAAATAGTGATGCAGATTATCAGCAGACTTAGACTACTCAAAGTAGCCAGAGTGAAAACAAAAAAGTTGGATTAAGTGCTTTGCCCCATGTCCCAAATAATTTAAGAGTAAGTGTGTATTGTTGCTCTGAAGTAACAACACATGCTACCACCATAATAGCAGAGAAGACCTGAAAACATACTCTATGAAAAAGGCATACTCAAAAAGACAAGTGGCATTCTACGGTGATCCCTTTCTCAGTAAACTGTTCAATTGGCATCCCCTTATTAACCAGACCAGATTAAGATAAATTCTATCATAGAAAACCTAGCTAACACAATGTGATGCAAGCACAGGAAATAAGATCATTGAATGAACAATAACTAAATGAACTAACTACCTAGATTACAACAACTGTCTACTAAGTATATTTATTTCATCTCATGTAGCCTAATCCATAACTACAAATTCTCCCCAACCATCAACTGAACATATTATGTTCTTCTAACTGCATCCATATACTTTATCTCACATGATTGATTTAACTAAGTAATGTTGAACAAGATTAACTTGAGTCCATTTGTGTCAAATGGACTGGGAGAGAAGCGCATGCATCAATTCTATTGGTTGAACAGCACCTCACATTCTCATGCTCTCTAAACTGATGGATCAGTGTAATTGGCTTAGGTCTACTTAACTAGTGAGCCTAACAGTGCAAACCACAGTGCCATAAGTGCACTCAAGGTAAGAACCTAACAAACAACCACAGACATTTGTGGATTGCCTCATTCTATACCACTTATGCAATCATACAATTATCCTGGCTTGTGTTCAGATAGGAAAACATTTCTCTAGTTATGGTGACAACATTCAACTGGACAAAAGCTCCACTTATTCTCAGGCTCTCCCCAGCCCAGTCCACACCTGTCCCTCCAACATCTCCCTCTGTAAACCTGTGCGCTCCTGTTCAGTGCTGTTGGTCCGACGGATGGACAGGCTGTGGGACTTGCGCTTCTGCTTGGCCTGGCGGGAGGATACACTGCTTCCACTTTCGACAGGCATCCCTCCTCATAGACCCCCAACTTTCCTATGTGAAACTGTAAAGGAGGAAGCAGAGTACATGTTTAGAATGATTAGCTATAATAGTCTGAAGCTATTCCTAAAAAAAGTCTTTACACAAGGCCCGAGCCATACTTACTAAGAAATAGTGTCTTTCTGAGTCAGTATGGACAAATGTTGTATATTCTGTCACCTCCTCCTCTCTGGTATGGCTACACCAGACCCCATGTTGGGCGGTGGTAGGTGTTCAGGTGCACAAATACCACAACACGCTGACAGACAGTATTGCTCACATTCTCCTTCACATCTGAATAGTTCCCAGGGGAACCAAGACATTGTTATTAATTTAGGGACATATTGACAACTCTTGAGTATGTCTGACATTCATGCATGTCAGTCATCATAAAACAGACGTAATATCTGAAATGCATGTTAATATGATATGTGATGTCAGCATGACAAGCTTGGTATCATTTTGCCCTTGGAAGGAGTGTGAAGGTCTGATGTCTCCAAAGAAAACGTTCAACGAATGTGAAACAATACATAACTACTCATTACTGCAAGCTAACCATTTCTGTTGTAGGCACCATTACTGTCAAGCCACCCTGCTTGATCCTGACGTTAGCTAGTTGGCTAGCTAACCAAACTAACGTTAGCTAGCTAAAGACGATAGCTGTCAAACATATCTAGCTAGTTAACCAATGCGAATTACCAAAGCTGACAAAAAAGTATTGATGTTACTTTAGTAACAGGACGAGGTATGTGAACTAACAAGCTAGCTACTTGTTTTTGCACAAACTATACACTCAAATAGGCAAAAAAAGAAATAGGCAAGGAGGTGCCAGGTCAGCTATTACGAAGCTAACTAACGTTAGCTAAGGTAGATAGTCACTGAGTATGTGAAGCTAACAAACTAGCTAAATGTACGTAACTAGCAAGCTAACTTGCTATGAAAGAAACGTCAGCATACTTACATACAATACTAGAAATCCAGGTATTTGTTCCAAGTTGCTCTGAAATTTATTCTGCGACAGACCATTTTGCCATTTTCTAAATGAAAAGTAACGTTACTGGGATCCTTGTTGACTTCTCCCCATCAAAGATGGTGGATAAATTAAGATCACCCAGGCCATTTACCGTTGAAAACAAATGTTCAGTTCCGGTCAACTTAACTGGGTGTGTCTCCCATAGACGCCAATGCAATACTAGTTCACTGGGCCCCATTGAAAGAAAACCGAAACCAAAACACAGACAAACACAAAACAGCAAGTGGGGTGTCTCGCTTCCTCTTCCGTCTCTGTCAAACAGATAGCTAGCCAGCAGCTTCACAGTCGTCTAGTTACCACAGCCACAAAGTCATAGACCATGCCTATTTCCACAATTCATATTCTTAAAATGTGATTTTAACCTAACCCATACTGATAACCTTATGCCTAACCTTACATTTAAACGAAATAGCTATTTTTTGTGTTCATGAATTATTACGATATTTGACACTTGTGGCTATGCTATCTAGTGGAAAGCTGACTGGTTTGACTGGCCTCAGACAGGAAGACGAAGAGAGAGGCCCAACAAACCCAGGAAATCTGTCTCCCTCCAGCAGGTGGCGCTGTTTTGCCCAACAAGCAATGAGTTTTTGTGAGGAAATCAATTGAGTGTCTTATTTGGTACGTGAGATTTATTTAACCAAATATAAATTGTCTCATGCTTAAATTGTTACGAGTGTACTGATATAAGTAGGACCACGTGACATCCTGGCAAATGTAAGAAAATACATTTTATATCGGAGTTTTATCGAGATGGCTATGCATATTCATGGTATGAGGCTAGTAAGCATAGCATCTCTCTCCATTGAATACAGGCAGTTGAAATTGAACAACCCTCATCGAATATTCAAAAATGGATCACAATAATGAGATGTATCCACCAATTCAAAGAAAGCATAGGCTGGAGCAAGACAGCTGTGCCACTTTGTGGACAACGACTCCCACTGTTATGGCAGAGACGTGTATCTTGTCAGTATATCCATAATCTTTGCTGGCCTTCTTGTTTCATCCAGGCCTATGTGAAACTGTAAAGGAGGAAGCAGAGTACATGTTTAGAATGATTAGCTATAATAGTCTGAGGCCACCAAAGGAAATTATGCCTAATTCCGGGTGGCATTCTCCATTCTAGCAGAGGAAGAGGCAAAGCGAGGGGTTTCACTCTCGTCAAAATCTGTCCAAAAATAAGCACAGTGGGTTTCTATGGGCTTATTTTGAACCCCCATTGTGGTAGTTATATTGCGCTGGCCCGTGTTAAACTGGGCAACGTCCCGTCACATCATCTGGCGAAACGGGGAAAGAAGGACCAACCTTCTCAAATGAACAGTAATCTGCGCTGCTCGGTTATGTTGTCACAACAAGGCAGCATGGTGCATCGTCCAGAAACTAGTTTTTATTTGTGCTGAGCGATAAACCGAAATGTTGGTTATTTTTCTGTTTTTAAATAACTAATCGACAGATGTCAATTGGGAGATAAATCAGATCATGCCCGAACTGTGTGATGTAGTTGGAAAATATAAAGGCAATATCTTCAAAGATTTTACTGAGTTCATATAAGGAAATCGGTCAATTTTATGGATTTCACAACTGGGAATCCAGATATGCATCTGTTGGTCACAGATACTTTAAGGGCGTGGATCAGAAAACCAGCCAATATCTGGTGTGACCATTTGCCTCAATGGCTGTGCGAAGTTGCTGGATATTGGAGGGAACTGGAACACGCTGGAGCACACGTAGATTCAGAGCATCCCAAACATGCTCACTGGGTGACATGTATGGTGAGTATGCAGGCCATGGTTGAACTGGGTAATTTTCAACTTCCAGGAATTGTGTAGATGCTTGTGACATGGGGCCGTGCATTATCATGCTGAAACACGAGGCTACGACAGCAAATTAATGACATGACAATGCGCCTCAGGACCTCGTCACTGTATCTCTTAGCATTCAAATTGCCACCAATAAAATGCAATTGTGTTTCTTTTCCGTAGCTTATGCCTGCCCATACCATAACCGCACTGCCACCATGGGGCACTCTGTTCACAACTTTGACATCAGCAAACCGCTTGCCCACATGACACCATACACATGGTCTGCGGTTGTGAGGTCGGTTGGAAGTACTGCCAAATTCTCTAAAACAACATTTATGGCTTATGGTAGAGAAGTGAACATTCAATTCTCTGGCAACAGATCTGGTGGACATTCCTGCAGTCAGCATACCAATTGAACGCTCCCTCAAAACTTGAGACATCTGTAGCATTGTGTTGTGACAAAACTGTACATTTTTGTGGCCTTTTGTCCCCAGCACAAGGTGGACCTGTGTAATGATCATGCTGTTTCATCAGGTTCTTGATATGTCACACCTATCAGGTGGACGGACTATCTTGGCAAAGGAGAAATGCTCACGAAGAAGGGATGTAAAATAAATGTGTGCATGGAACATTTCTGTAATCTTTTGTTTCAGCTCATGAAACATGGGACCAACACTTTACATGTTGCATCTATATTTTTGTTTAGAACTGGCCAATGTTCTACATAGGTCAGCGCAGAAAACATGATAATTAACTACAATAACCATAATCCATTGTGCAGCTACTTGTCCGGTCTGTTTCTTTTTGTGTGATCAAGAGGGGATACATTGAGCAGTTGCTTTGCGAGGTATTGGTATTCAGTCATAGTATGGTCTTTATATACAGATCTCTGATTCTCATTGTTGACCAAGCTATGATTTAAACATCCCACTTTGAGCAGGCCTATTCAATGCACCACACAATATTTGAGTTTCCTAACATTTCCTGAACGGGTACATCATTTATTATATCTTTCGATCACACTATTTAATAAACAGGCAGGACAAGATCAATATTAAAGTATTCAGTATATTTGATTTTAATAAAGCATCACAGAGACAAATGTCAATTTAGCATTTAATCAGTTCCCCCACTTCAGTGTACACTGTAGAAGAAACTCACATTTAGTGAGAGTTTAGCTGTTACGGTGCATGCAGCTTCATGTTATGTTTCTCGTGACAAATTCCAGGAGTTAAGGCAAGATGTTCTAATGAAAGTTTACAATTCAAGTACACTTTACTCGAATGCTATTTGAGCCTTTTTCGTATAACAATTGGTGGCCACAGCAATTGGAAGGTATGACTGTGGGTGTTCACGTAAGTGACAAGTTGAACTACCACTAAAATCCACCAACATCTCATTGCTTGCTGATACCTTGTCAGATGTTGTGTTTGTGCTCCACTGCAGCTTTTCAAAACCAGGAACGACACGTCCGTGTCACTCAATACCTCAATATAATGAATGATAATAAATGTTTGCGGTTCCTGAATTATGTTCAGTTTTACTCCAGAGGAAAAGGTATACAATTGAGACAGAAGCTGGACTAAAAATTAAACCGCATCGATCAATGCCTTTATCTGTGATCGTTGGTTCCGGACTTCCTCTTGCCAGAGAAAAGATGTTTTGGCTTGAGGTCAAATACATGTCTGTCTGCCTCTCCCTTCTTCCCCTGGCGGTTCATGTCCTTCTGTTGGTTCTTCATCAACTTCTTGGCCTGTTTCGCCATCTATACAGGAAAACATACTTTCAGTAAATCCTCAGCAAAACACAAGTTGCGTCCCAAATGGAACTCTTATTCATATATAGAGCACTACTTTGACCAGGGCCAATAATAGGGTTCCACTTCAGACAAACTTAATCTTCATAACATCTCCAAAAGCATGTTTCTTTAAGCCAAGGGACTAACACTTCCCCAATATGCATTGTGCATATTTTTAACACAAACCATTTCACCTGATGACAGGAAGATCTAGCGTAGCCTACATCACATACCTTAGGATCGCGAACACCAGATTGGTCGCGTGGAGGACGAGAGGCACTCTGACTGCGGGTTCGAGAGATGGGAACGACAGACGCCTCACGCTTACGCTTCTTGGCAACGCCAACGCTCCGGGATCTACGGGCATTCACTGCATAGTGGCTCTGAAAGGACATCAACAGCAATGTGTGAATATAGTATCCGGTCTGTAGCTTGTATTAAGACATTGTACTTGACATAAACAGAACTAAATGAAAAGCAACTTACGTCATCTTTGCCAGTCATGTCCAGACCAAGGTCTCCCATTTCCTTCTCCAGGGTTTTTCTTTCAACCTGTAAATGTTTAACATTTTGGCCCAGTGATTTAGTAAGACCGAAAATAAAACTAGATTCACTTTAAAAGTTCTATGCATATAAACAAGATGTCCATGTCACCTTCTTGACAGTTCTGGGTAGTCTGGGGCCGTGCACATCCTTGTCTTTGGAGCAAACGATCTTCAGCTTCCTCTTCTCTCTGATCTGTTTAGCCAGCTGACGGATCTCCTGCATCTCCTCGTCCTCGCTCTCCTCATCAGTCTCGTACTCCCCTGCCTTCACCTTCAGCTCCTCCTCCTTCTCCAGATCCTCCAGGTTCTGTATGGGCATGAGAGAGATGTTGAGAGGTGGCGGCCATAGAATTAGAATGAATAGAAAAGGCATCCCCATTTAAGTCTATGATTCCATGAAATCACTAGAGAGGTATTCCCATTCCTGTTAATGATCCCTTTTCAGTCCCTGTTGGCGGCTATAGTGGCAGAACTGTCCATCCTATCCATACCGATCAACAATAACTATGTTCACCAAGATCAGTGGTTTCACCTCCCCCCTACTCACCTTCATGATATCAGGGTCGATATAATCTGCAATGTTGTGACCCTCCCATATTTCAGGAATCACATCATATTTCTCATCTTGATTCATCAGATCCCAATATTCTGAAAAGAGGAAACATCAAGTATGAGAAAATGGACCAAATAAGTTTGCTGATAACCATGTACACAATATCCTTTCAGACAAGCCTTTGATAAAGTTGATGACAACGTCAATATACATACTCTGGAGGTCCAGGATATAATCATCTCCCATCTCCACCTCCAGGTCTCTCTCCTGAAAATCAATGATGGAAATTGGTGAAATAATACTTAGTAAGACAGCTAGATCTTTACAATGCATGTTTACCACAACATAAACCCACACGGATTACATCCAAGGCTCTTCCAAGATAATCCTTCCACAACTGTTACTATTATTAATATGGCTCTACCGTTTTGCGTTTGGGTGCATCCACCGCCATTGTTTTCCTGCCAATCCTGGCTCCCTCCGGAATGAACGGTGGTCTCGCCTAGTGTTGAGAAAACAGGACAACTCAATTTCAACTGTTCACATTCAAAATGTATATAGACCATTACATATTTGTTTTAACATGACCAAAATCATGCTTTATGACTTGCAAACATGTTTAACTTGGGCAAACAACAAAGTGTGGAAAGACGTACACATCCACAGAGAGTACAGTGTTTAACATACCTTCTCGTCCCTCTTTGCAGGCACTGCTAAATGCAATCTGTTGAGCACATCATGCACCTTCTTGCCCTTCATTTTGCCGTCGACACGATGGGCTAGAAGTTTGTCACATGCCTGAAATTGAAGAAAATATTAGTTATTTGTAGAACATTTTGAAAAATGTGCTACTAGCAAATTGTTAGTAATCAGAAGAGTGGACGAGACTCCTCACTTCTGTTTTCACAGTCATCACTCCCTCCTCAGTCAAAGTGCTGGTTTCAATGACAGAGATGCCCTCTGCAGTAAGGTCAGCAAAGATTTTCTGAGGAAACAAAGTCGGAAACCCTGATAAGCAAGTCCCATCTTGGAAGAGGATGACAAAGTAAACTGGGGCGAAAAATACAGCCAAAGTAAAGATAGAGAATATTTTAACGAACATTAAAAAAAAACTACGAACCTGGTCTTCTTCAGTGAGTTCACTGATCTTCTTGACATCACACTTGTTTGCCACAATGAGCAAAGGCTAGAGGGAAAAAATACAATAACATTATCATATTTGCGTGAAACCAGAAACAGGGAACGCCGTCATTTGTCTTCAAAATGACAGCACAGAAGTGGACACGACTTTTCACTGTGGAAGAGGCTATATCTATGTTGGTTGGTGATATGGATTCGGACCAGTCCTTGCACTTTGAAAAGCGATGTTGAGGTGAGTGAAATAAGTAAACAGCAGATGTATGTTTGGTGTTGTTGATGTTTGATGCTGTGAAACTTGGGGAATAGCTCTCAGATGAACAAGTCCTGTCATGTGTATAACTGACACTGTGGTGCCGCTGCCAACGTTTATTGTGTTACCATTTGACTCTGTCTCTACCATTACCATCCACAGGAAGGCAACTTTTTCCCGACTGCCTCGGCTTGTGTCAAACAAGTGGATGGCCACCAGGTTGTGCCAATACCCCACGCATCATTTATCATAGCCTTGGTTGTGTATACAGTCTATGGCGACCTTCAGCGTTATGATTGATGAGTGCAGAACAGCAGCATTGTTAGGAGACCTGTTGAAGCTAGGAGTTTGTCTCAAATGGCACCCTATTCCATACATAGTGAACTACTTTTGGCCCTAGATGATACAATAGACTCAAGAATAAAACAGAGCTCACAGACAGAGCCGCGGGAAGCAGGGAGCTGAAGGTGATGCAGCATCCCCAGTACAGCTGTTTGTAGGGAGGAAACAAATCTGTGTCCCCCACCAGAAAAACCCCTCAGCACCCCCAAACTACTTCCCGCGGCTCTACTCACAGATGACCAAGAGATATCAGACAACGCATTGAACATATTGTCATTTTATTGATAAACACACATTGCTATAAAAGCTATGAAGCTGGATCAATTCAGTTTGTCCTTTAGGAAATGTCAGCAGAAAGAACAGTCTAAAGTAGCTTCCTCTCCTCTCTTCTGTCCTCCTCTCTAATCTCTCATCCCCTCTCCTCTCTCTTCCTCTCCCATCCCATCTTCCTCTCGAATCTCCTCTCCCATCCCATCCCCTCCTCTCCTCTCCTCTCCACTCCACAACTATCCAAAGCATTTGATTGGTGTAAGAAATAGGCCTAAAAATGCCACAGGACAAGAGACTGGGCATAAACAGGAAGCAACAGATAACTTTGTCTCATTCATTGGTTGTAAGTCGCTCTGGATAAGAGCGTCTGCTAAATGACTTAAATGTAAATGTAAATGATAACTTGGTTGGTACAGGCGGACACATCAGCAGTGGTGCTCAAATGATTGCTCTCGGGCTCAAGTTGCAGGGTTTAGCTGTATATAGTCAGCTAACTCGTTATCTTGTTTCTACCGATGTAATTCTTATGGAAACGGCCCAAGATGCTTGCTATAGGTAGCTGGCTAACTATACTGAACAAAATTATATAAACGCAACATGTAAAGTGTTGGTCCCATGTTTCATGAGCTGATTTATCTCAAATGATGTTCACAAAATTGTTTACATCCCTGTTAGTGAAAGTCTCCTTTGCCAAGATAATCCATCGACATGACAGGTGTGGCATATCAAGAAGCTAATTAAACAGCATGATCATTACACAAGTGCACCTTGTGCCGGGGATAATAAAAGGCCACTTAAAATGTGCAGTTGGGGGAGCGTAAAATTGGCATGCTGACGGCAGGAATGTCCATCAGAGCTGTTGCCAGAGAACTGTTGCCTTTGCCCGGTAATGTGAAATCCATTATCCACTAGATTAGGGCAATTTCAATTGACTGATTTTCTTTTGTGAACTGTAACTCAGTAAAATTGTTGAAATTGTTGCATTTTGCATTTATATTTTTGTTCAGTATAGTTAGTCTGTCAGACAAGAAATGTTGTGAGTAGCGGTAAATGTGGGCTGCGCTCACAAAGTATCAACCTCAGCTGTCACTTTCCATAGCTAGCAGTACAGACAACCAGATAATTAGCCACCGAAACGAAGGCTAGAGTAATGTGTTTATCTGTTGGGATTAGTTTATGGTTTGTCATGTTTGCTAGGAGGATATATTCATAGACTGCATGAATCAGGCCTTCATGGTCGAACTGCTGCAAAGAAACTACTACTAAAGGACATCAATAATAAGAAGAAACTTGCTTGGGCAAAGAAACGCGAGCAATGAACTTTAGACCGGTGGACAATTGATCACAATTATCTTATCTGTTACTCCTCTCCCTCCGTTACTCTGTTCCTCTAGGGGTTGATCATCTTGACCAACTGAGGAGCTATTACAATGTTGGGAACCGAGGCAGAAAATGGTGGAAGTATGCGATTTGGGGGATGCTCAACATTGCCATCAGAAATGCGTACATTGTTTGGGGGACCCTGCAAAGGTCCCTTCCCAGAAACCGCAAGTGCTGGTCCCTGAAGGCAATCCCTTTGTGATATTGTAGAAAGTGAGGAGCCAAGAGTGTGGGACTTGTGGATCGAGTTGTAAACTCATTTGAAAGCAGGTTAACTTTGAAGGGCGCAAGAGGGTGTGTGATGTGCATCCAGAGTGGAGGCAGTGTAAAGAGTGGGGGATGTGTAGAAACCTCCTTTGGGTGCTCTATGGGGCCGTGCTTCCAGAAGTTCCATGACGTTCTTGGCTAAATGAAAACACTAAAGTGACCGTGTGAAATATGAATGTCCTACAAATCTTTTATTGTCTATGAACAGTTTGTTGTGTTTTGTATCTTCTCTCTTTATCTGTCTCCATCTGGCAGCTCCTGAGTGGCGCGGCGGTCTTAGGCACTGCGTTTCAGTGCAAGAGGCGTCACTACAGTCCCTGGTTCAAATCCAGGCTAAATCACATCAGGCCGTGATTGGGAGTCCCATAGGGCGACGCACAACTGGCCAAGCGCCGTCCGGGTTTGGCCGTCAACATAAATAAGAATTTCTTCTTAATTGACTTGCCCAGTTAAATAAAGGTTAAAAATAATAATAATAATATTGAATAATTATTGTTGTCCAAGTAGGCTACTATTTCTATATTTTGTGTCAGGCCTGGTCTGTACTAAATCTTATTGAAGGGTTACCTACATTTTGTGTCAGGCCTGGTTTGTACTAAATCTTATTGAAAGGTTACCTACATTTGTTTCGTGAAAATGAATAGTTGTCTGCATTTTTACAATGTTACAGAAGTAAGAATAGATGTCAATCAAATAGCCTACTCTGTGTCGGTTTTGAAATACTTCTGAATTGTCTTCTGGCCAATTGAGATCATATTTTTATTTATATGAAAATAATATTTATAAGTATAATATATTAAACGTGGTACATTGAGTGAGTAATTTAGTCAGATTTACTACAATTGAAATACTCTAAGATTTTTTGTTGTGTTGAGTTAATCGTTTTCTGATAGTGTCTTTACACAATGGAAGACAAAATGAGTGTTATTCCTATTGACATGAATGTGGTGTCAGTAAATAAGAGGCTGTGTTCTTTAAAACTAAGTTAACTTGTAATTGTCATTTGTTATTTGTTTTTGAGCTGTGTGAGAAAATTAGTTTTATCTTAAATTACTAATCTAAAGCAGCATTCCAGAATTCTATAGGGGTCTAAAGTTTTTAAATGTTTTTTTGACATGCCTTGCTCATTTCAGAGAAATAATGTAGCACAGAGCCTTGAGACAAAGGACACTGGACATTAAGAAAGAGGTCCGTCCTAGCCTCACTTGCGACTCTGGGCCTTTTCTATCCTTCCTTGGTGTACCCATGCTTACATGGCCGCAAGAGCCAAGCCCGGAGGCTTCACCCCCACAATTTTAGCAGGGTGCTTTATAAGAAGGGAAAGGTTTTGACTTTTGACCAAGCTGTTGACTAACTCACAAGCTTAAACTATCGACAATGCTGCTTCCATTAAACATGGTCTGAATAGACACCCTATTCCTTATACAATCCACTACCTTTGACCAGGGTCCATAGGACAGTAATGCACTATAAAAGGGTGTGTCATTTGTGATGCAGTCTTAAAAAGTAATCAATGGTGCCTCCATAACGTGACCTCTGACCTTGTTTGCAAAGAGGGGCCGGATGTTGTTGAAGAGCTCGAGCTGCTGCTCCAGGGTTTGGCCACACTGCTCGGAGACGTCCATCACGTAGAGCACGGCAGAACGCAGATGGGCCAGGGCTGTGATAGCCTGCATCTCAATGGTGTTCCTCTCCTCCAAAGGATGATCCAAGATCCCTGGGGTGTCAACCACCTGCGGCCACATATGGAGTTAGCAATACACATTAAATGGTCCAGATGTTAATTGTACTCGACAACTCGTGATTGAGAGAGAAACTAGATATTGTGGTAGGGGTTATCCATCACATGTTCAGCGTGGTGCATGATTTCTCATCAGGGTACTTGATGTATCTGTGTTGTGATCTATTTTCCTACCAAGTACAATCTGGTGGAAAAGTGTATGAATATCAAATATTTAACTGTTCCAATCTATTCCAGCTAGAGATAGCTGGCGTGTAAGTGCATTAAAGCCATCTTACCTGCCAACGAAGGTATTTGTAATCCATGTGGCCGACGAACAAGGACTTGGTGGTGAAGGCGTAGGGCTGGACTTCAACATCAGCTCTGGTGACCTGGGGAGGACATGTTGACAAAGCTGAACTCTTTTCTCACACTACTAAAATGTTTTGTATGACCATTTTATCCATGCTCTGCATGTGTACCAGGATGTTCAAATGAACCTCAACCCATTTATTTCTAGTTGCCTTTATTTTACCAGGAAAGCCAGTCACAACATTATTTACAACAACCCGACTAAGATTGATACATCGTGCAGCAATACAGACAAGAAACAATGCCTCTAACAATGGGTGCTTAAACTTTATGTAAAAACACACCAAACTAATGGATTTGGCATTGGCCATCAGATCCTCAAAGTTCTACAGCTGCACCATTGAGAGCATCTTGACTGGCTGCATCCCCGCTTGGTATGGCAACTGCTTGGCACTACAGAGGGTAGTGCATGAGGCCCAGTACATCACTGGGGCTGAACTTCCTGCCACCCAGGACCTCATTTTTTATTTAGCCTTTAACTTGGCAAGTCAGTTAAGAACAAATTATTATTCACAATGACAGCCTACCAAAAGGCCTTATGCGGGGACGGGGGCTGGGATATAGGACAAATACAGGACTATATACCAGGCCAAGTCAGAGTTAGGCCCTAAATGTAGTCAGACTCCAGCCCCCAGGTCACAGACTGTTCTCTCTGCTACTGCACGGCAAGTGGTACCGGAGCGCCAAGTCTGGGACCAAAAGGCTCCTACCATCAGACTGCCGAACAGTTAATCGATTGGCTACCCAGATTATTTACAATGACCCCATTATTAGTTATTCATCTTAATTGTTTTGCACAGACTCTCTTGCACTGGCTCTATGCACACTCACTAGACTCTACCACACATACTACAACACAAACATGCTGCTGCTACTCTGTTAATTATATATCCGGATTGCCTAGTCACTTTTACCCCTACCTACATGTACATACAGTATTACCTCAATTACCTTGCACCTCTGCAAATTGACTCGGTACTGGTACTCTTTGAATATAGCCTTGTTATTGTGTTACCATAGGCTTTTATTTTTATTTTGGCAGATAATTGTCTGCGTTAAATCTGCATTGTTGGGAATGGGCTCGTAAGTAAGCATTTCACTGTAAAGTCTACACTTGTTGTATTCTGCGCATGTGAGCAATACAATTTTATTTGGACACTAAAGGTTCTACCAACCATTGAACTGACAAAGAATAACAACAGGAATGCATACCTTGTTGATGAAACTAGACTTGCCCACATTAGGATATCCACAAAGCAGTAGAGTTCGAGTGTTGGGATCAATCGTTGGTAAACGGGAAAGATGCTGGCGCACTGTAAAAACAATAACAAAATGTAAACAACAACAACAGCTGGAGGCTAATGTCTTTAGTATATGTACACCAGAGCCATTTACAGGCATGCATTATGAGGATTCTGTGTTATGCACTATAGCCCGTTAACATATATGTGATTGAATATTATCTGCTGTTGGCTTGTGTGGATGTATGCATGTGTTTTGCAACATAGCTGACTTTGAAACATTGTTAACATTTTCAGAGCCATGGGCCTTTCTCATGATGGAAAAGTACAGAATAACATGAAGACATGAACTGTGCAAGGAGATGGAGGGAGGCACATTCAGAACGTAGTGTTGCGAGAACAAACGGTCTTTTGTTAGATAACAGGAGCCAGGTGCGAGATAACGGTATCGAGCATGAGCGCATAGATACTCGACACAGCAAGTTACATCTATCAACTGGAGCGCCCGGGGGCTGGTACCAGCTTGTACGACAACAATCAACGATAGGCTGGGTTGGTTTAACCACGCCCAGTCTCTACTCTGACAGGCCGGCTCGGAAGCAGGAACTTTTTCTGTCAGGGTATATTTATAATATCTTTGTCAAGAACAAGTCAGTTCTCTGTTTGCCCTGCGAGGTGGGACAGAGAGCCCGTATATACGAAAATTGCATTTACCACTTATTGCTTAGCTAATAAAAAATACATAGTATACAATCTGTAACTAATTGTCATATTTATCCTGATACCAGATTCGAATTGACGCATATCTAAGAGTATACTTTGCCTTTCATCAAACAAAGTAAATAACTAAAAGATCACCTTGTTCCAGGTATTCCAAGCTTTGCTTCTGTCGCTTCATGATGGTGCACATCCGACCCAGAGCAGCACGCTTCAATTGTTTACAGCGGTACAGGGAATCTCCATACTTCATCAGTCGAACATAGTCTTTGGAAACACTGCAACAAGAACACAATTGAGTGGGACCACTCCAAATTGACCAACATATATGATCAGTGTAAGCATCAACAAATAAGTGGGAAGAGTAAGCTTCATACTTGTCAATCAAATTCTTTGCGATGTTGATCTGTCCCAAAGCCAACTTGTAATGGTCTTTGTCATACAAGACATTCATCAAATCTGCATAGAAAGGATGGATATCCTGTGGAAGACCATATTATTCATTAGCACAAAGTGGAACTTGATAATGTCTGAATATTACAAGACTTTCAAAGCAATAACATTACTTACGTCCAATTTGGGAAAGTCTGTCAAAATCTGGGAGAGCCGATCATGATAGTTCTGTTGGGTGAATTTCACCTTGCGCATGTAGAAATGCCTGATGCGGTGAATTTGATAATGCTTGTGTACTACTGTCGGAGTCTTCCTTTGGGTTTTCGATAAAGTGATGTCAATGAATTCCTGTGAAATAAATTGGGAACGGCAATCAGCACATTGAATGAGGACAATTTAAACAAAATGTATTTGTCAATACTATGTGTTTCACAATAACAAACAATTCACATCGTTCGACACGCATTTGTATGTATACTGTTGACCCCCCAAAAATAAATGTCATGCGTGGCTTCTCTCCCTTCCCAAGCACAACACGTGTCTCTCTCCAGAAGCAGACATTTAATTCCAACCAGATAAACAGCAGGTTTTCGTAATGTAGTTTCGGTATTTTCCGGAGAAACACATCAATAACTTGTAAAACGTGTAAAAACGTACCTTTGAGGTGGGAACCACCATAATCTTCTTAAAATTATAAAGTGCCATTTTTTCGGAACACGTTTGGACACTGACTGCAAAGCGGAAAGGACCCAAACCGGATCGAAACAACAAAGATGAGGAAGTGAAGCTGTTACATCAAGAGGAACTCCACGTGAGAAAATACATGTCCTCACTTTTCTTTACACTGCCCTCTAGTGCTCATATGAAGTCAGGGATGCAAAAATTACATACAGTTGAAGTCGAAAGTTTACATACACTTAGGTTGGAGTCAATTTTTACAATACAATTCAATGTATTACAATTCCAGTGTGTCAGAAGTTTACATACACTAAATTGACTGTGCCTTTAAACAGCTTTAGATGTCATGGTTGATGTCATGGCTTTAGAAGCTTCTGATAGGCTACGGCCTGGGTGGACCAGGACAGAGAAACAAACACACAGGTACTGTCCTGTTCAAAAGAACTCTCATTCTTGGGTGATTTGGTGACAGTTTACCACTTAGTTTGTGACAAACGCTCCTAACCTTGAAGAGGTTTGCCACAATATATTGAAGCAACAACTCAAGACATCAGTCAGGAAGTTAAAGCTTGGTCGCAAATGGGTCTTCCAAATGGACAATGACACCAAGCATACTTCCAAAGTTGTGGCAAAATGGCTTAAGGAAAACAAAGAGAATTGGAGTGGCCATCACAAAGCCCTGACCTCAATCCTATGGAACATTTGTGGGCAGAACTGAACAGGTATTATGTTAGGAAGGATGCCTACAAACCTGATGCAGTTACACCAGCTCTGTCAGGAGGAATGGGCCAAAGCTTGTGGAAGGCTACCCTAAACGTTTGACGCAAGTTAAACAATTTAAAGACAATGTTACCAAATACTAATTGAGTGTATGTAAACTTCTGAACCACTGTGAATGTGATGAAATCAAATCAAAGTTTATTTGTCACGTGCGCCGGATAAAACAGGTGTAGACCTTACAGTGAAATGTTTACTTACAGGCTCTAACTAATAATGCAAAAAAGGTATTAGGTGAACAATAGGTAGGTAAATAAATAAAACAACAGCTATATACAGTAGCGAGGCTATAAAAGTAGCGAAGATACTTACAGACACTGGTTAGTCAGGCTGATTGAGGTCGTATGTACATGTAGATATGGTTAAAGTGACTATGCATATATAATGAACAGAGAGTAGCAGTAACGTAAAAGAGGGGTTGGCGGGTGGTGGGACACAATGCAGATAGCCCGGTTAGCTAATGTGCGGGAGCACTGGTTGGTCGGCCCAATTGAGGTAGTATGTACATGAATGTATAGTTAAAGTGATTATGCATATATGATAAACAGAGAGTAAACAGAGAGTAGCAGCAGCGTAAAAAGAGGGGTTGGGGGGCGCACACAATGCAAATAGTCCAGGTACCTGTTCAAGGGGTCATTTTGACTTGGGGTAAAAACTGTTGAGAAGCCTTTTAGTCATAGACTTGGCACTCCGGTACTGGTAGTAGAGAGAACAGTCTATGACTGAGGTGGCTGGGGTCTTTGACAATTTTTAGGGCCTTCCTCTGACACCGCCTGGGGTAGAGGACCTGGATGGCAGGCAGCTTTGACCCAGCCGTACGCACTACCCTCTGTAGTGCCTTGCGGTCAGAGGCAGAACAATTGCCGTACCAGGCAGTCATGCAACCAGTCAGGGAGCTCTCGATGTTGCAGCTGTAGAACATTTTGAGGATCTCAAGACCCATGCCAAATCTTTTTAGGGTCTTGAGGGGGAAAAGGCTTTATCGTGCCCTCTTCATGACTGTCTTGGTGTGTTTGGACCATTCTAGTTTGTTGTTGATGTGGACACCAAGGAACTTGAAGCTCTCAACCTGCTCCACTACAGCCCTGTCGATGAGAATGGGGGCGTGCTCGGGCCTCCTTTTCCTGTGGTCCACAATCATCTCCTTTGTCTTGGTTATGTTGAAGGATAGGTTGTTATTCTGGCACCACCCGGCCAGGTCTCTGACCTCCTCCCTATAGGCTGTCTCATCGTTGTCGGTGATCAGGCCTACCACTGTTGTGTCGTCTGCAAACTTAATGATGGTGTTGGAGTCGTGCCTGGTCATGCAGTCATGGGTGTACAGGAGGGGACTGAGCACGCACCCCTGGGGAGCTCCAGTGTTGAGGATCAGTGTGGCAGATGTGTTGCTACCTACCCTCACCACTTGGGGGCGGCCCATCGGGAAGTCCAGGATCCAGTTGCAGAGGGAGGTGTTTAGTCCCAGGATCCTTAGCTTAGTGATGAGCTTTGAGGGTACTATGGTGTTGAACGCTGAGCTGTAGTCAATGAATAGCATTCTCACATAAGTGTTCCTTTTGTCCATGTGGAAAAGGGTAGTGTGGAGTGCAATAGAGAATGCATCATCTGTGGATCTGTTTGGGCGGTATGCAAATTGGAGTGGGTCTAGGGTTTCTGGGATAATGATGTTGATGTGAGCCGTTACCAACCTTTCAAAGCCCTTCATGGCTACGGACGTGAGTGCTACGGGTCTGTAGTCATTTAGGCAGGTTGCCTTTGCCTATGGTGGTCTGCTTGAAACATGTTGATATTACAGACTCAATCAGGGACGTGTTGAAAATGTCAGTGAAGACACCTGCCAGTTGGTCAGCACATGCCAGAGCACACGTCCTCAGTGTTGCTTACCTCGACGCGAGCATATAAGTGAAATTGAGTTCAGGTGCTTGAACACGTCATTTCCGGTCACAACTTGCAGACTTGTTTATGTGTTGCTGTGCGTTTTGTTGCCAACCTATTTTGCTACCTGACAACTTTACGGTTTTTACTTTTTAATTACCGTTTATATTTTTGTTTTTTTCCCCCTCAACTTTTTCACACCGGACGCTTTATCTGGACATGATTCGTCAGGACCTCCAACAGCCGAAGCTAAGTAGTAACATTAACATGATGCCTTCTAATTGCAGTCGCTGTACTCATAATATACAGGAGAACGATCGCCTTACGGCGAGGATAGCTGTGCAACAGGCCCAGCTTCAGACACAATCGTTATGCAAGGGTAATTTCAGTGTAGGAAAGGATGAAACAGCGTCTGTGCCACCAGTAAGTACATATAGTAGTATAAATCCACTGGCACAGTCCCCGCAGCCGGACAACTTTCTCACGGTTTCTTGAAGGAAATGCTGTAGGAACGCTCAACCGGTGTCGCTCATTCAGCCGACAGAAACTTTCAACCGGTTTTCCCCATTAAGCAGCAAGTCGGAGTCAGAGGCCGAGCCTTCTCTGGTCTCTACTCCTCCCGTTACGGGGTCTGAGACGCCGAAGCTTCCCACCATTAGCTCTGACAAATTGAAAACTCTAGTCATTGGCAACTCTATTACCCGCAGTATTAGACTTAAAACTAATCATCCAGCGATCATACACTGTTTACCAAGGGGCAGGGCTACCGACGTTAAGGCTAATCTGAAGATGGTGCTTGCTATAGGTAAAACTGGCGAGTGTAGAGAGTATAGAGATATTGTTATCCACGGCGGCACCAACGATGTTAGGATGAAACAGTCAGAGATCACCAAGCGCAACATAGCTTCTGCATGTAAATCAGCTAGAAATATGTCGGCATCGAGTAATCGTCTCTGGCCCCCTCCCAGTAAGGGGGAGTGATGAGCTCTACAGCAGAGTCTCACAACTCAATCGCTGGTTGAAAAATGTTTTCTGCCCCTCCCAAAATATATAATTTGTAGATAATTGGCCCTCTTTCTGGGACAGGACCAAGCCTGACCTGCTGAGGAGTGACGGACTCCATCCTAGCTGGAGGGGTGATCTCATCTTATCTACCAACATAGACAGGGCTCTAACTCCTAGCTCCACAATGAAATAGGGTGCAGGCCAGGCAGCAGGCTGTTAGCCAGCCTGACAGCATAGTGGAGTCTGCCACTAGCACAGTCAGTGTAGTCAGCTCAGCTATCACCATTGAGACCGTGTCTGTGCCTCGACCTAGGTTGGGCAAAACTAAACATGGCGGTGTTCGCCTTAGCAATCTCACTAGGATAAAGACCTCCATTCCTGTCATTATTGAAAGAGATAATACCTCACATCTCAAAATAGGGCTACTTAATGTTAGATCCCTTACTTCAAAGGCAATTATAGTCAATGAACTAATCACTGATCATAATCTTGATGTGATTTGCCTGACTGAAACATGACTTAAGACTGATGAATTTACCGTGTTAAATGAGGCCTCACCTCTTGGCTACACTATTGACCCCATATCCCCCGTGCATCCCGCAAAGGCGGGGGTGTTGCTAACATTTACGATAGCAAAAAATACGTTTTCGTCTTTTGAGCTTCTAGCCATGAAATCTATGCAGCCTACTCAATCACTTTTTATAGCTACTGTTTACAGGCCTCCTGAGCCATATACAGCGTTCCTCATTGAGTTCCCTGAATTCCTATCGGACCTTGTAATCATAGTAGATAATATTCTAATCTTTGGTGACTTTTCACATGGAAAAGTTCACAGACCCACTCCAAAAGGCTTTCGGAGCCATCATCGACTCAGTGGGTTTTGTCCAACATGTCTCTGGACCCACTCACTGTCACAGTCATACTCTGGACCAAGTTTTGTCCCATGGAATAAATGTTGTGGATCTTAATGTTTTTCCTCATAATCCTGGACTATCGGACCACCATTTTATTACGTTTGCAATTGCAACAAATAATCAGCTCAGACTCCAACCAAGGAACATCAAAAGTCGTGCTATAAATTCACAGACAACACAAAGATTCCTTGATGTCCTTCCAGATTCCCTCTGTCTACCCATGGACGCCAGAGGACAAAAATCAGTTAACCACCTAACTGAGGAACTCAATTTAACCTTGCGCAATACCCTAGATGCAGTTGCACCCCTAAAAACTAAAAACATTTCTCATAAGAAACTAGCTCCCTGGTACACAGAGAATATCCGAGCTCTGAAGCAAGCTTCAAGAAAATTGGAACGGAAATGTCGCCACACCAAACTGGAAGTCTTCCGACTAGCTTGGAAAGACAGTACCGTGCAGTACCAAAGAGCCCTTACTGCTGCTCGATCATCCTATTTGTCTAACTTAATTGAGGAAAATAAGAAAAATCCGAAATTCCTTTTTGATACTGTCGCAAAGCTAACTAAAAAGCAGCATTCCCCAAGAGAGGATGGCTTTCACTTTAGCGGTGATAAATTCATGAACTTCTTTGAGGAAAAGATCATGATTATTAGAAAGCAAATTATGGACTCCTCTTTAAATCTGCGTATTCCTTCAAAGCTCAGTTGTCCTGAGTCTGCACAACTCTGCCAGGACCTAGGATCAAGAGAGACGCTCAAGTGTTTTAGTACTATATCTCTTGACACAATGATGAAAATAATCATGGTCTCTAAACCTTCAAGCTGCATACTGGATCCTATTCCAACTAAACTCCTGAAAGAGCTGCTTCCTGTGCTTGGCCCTCCTATGTTAAACATAATAAACGGCTCTCTATCCACCGGATGTGTACCAAACTCACTAAAAGTGGCAGTAATAAAGCCTCTCTTGAAAAAGCCAAACCTTGACCCAGAAAATATAAAAAACTATCGGCCTATATCGAATCTTCGATTCCTCTCAATTCTTTTTGAAAAGGCTGTTGCGCAGCAACTCACTGCCTTCCTGAAGACAAAAAATGTATACAAAATGCTTCAGTCTGGTTTTAGACCCCATCATAGCACTGAGACTGCACTTGTGAAGGTGGTAAATTACCTTTTAATGGCATCAGACCGAGGCTCTGCATCTGTCCTCGTGCTCCTAGACCTTAGTGCTGCATTTGATACCATCGATCACCACATTCTTTTGGAGAGATTGGAAACCCAAATTGGTCTATACGGACAAGTTCTGGCCTGGTTTAGATCTTATCCGTTGGAAAGATATCAGTTTGTCTCTGTGAATGGTTTGTCCTCTGACAAATCAACTGTAAATTTCGGGGTTCCTCAAGGTTCCGTTTTAGGACCACTATTGTTTTCACTATATATTTTACCTCCTGGGGATGTCATTCGAAAACATAATGTTAACTTTCACTGCTATGCAGATGACACACAGCTGTACATTTCAATGAAACATGGTGAAGCCCCAAAATTGCCCTCGCTAGAAGCACGTGTTTCAGACATAAGAAAGTGGATGGCTGCAAACTTTCTACTTTTAAACTCGGACAAAACAGAGATGCTTGTTCTAGGTCCCAAGAAACCAAGAGATCTTCTGTTGAATCTGACAATTAATCTTAATGGTTGTACAGTCATCTCAAAAAAAACTGAAGGACCTCTGCATTACTCTGGACCCTGATCTCTCTTTTGACAAACATATCAAGACTGTTTCAAGGACAGCTTTTTTCCATCTACGTAACATTGCAAAAATCAGAAACTTTCTGTCCAAAAATGATGCAGAAAAATTAATCCATGCTTTTGTCACTTCTAGGTTAGACTACTGCAATGATCTACTTTCCGGCTACCCGGATAAAGCACTAAATAAACTTCAGTTAGTGCTAAATACGGCTGCTTAGAATCCTGACTAGAACCAACATTTTTTTATCATATTATTCCAGTGCAAGCCTCCCTACACTGGCTTCCTGTCAAAGCAAGGGCTGATTTCAAAGTTTTACTGCTAACCTACAAAGCATTACATGGGCTTGCTCCTACCTATCTTTCCGATTTGGTCCTGCCGTACATACCTACACGTACGCTACGGTCACAAGACGCAGGCCTCCTAATTGTCCCTAGAATTTCTAAACAAACAGCTGGAGGCAGGGCTTTCTCCTATAGAGCTCCATTTTTATGGAACGGTCTGCCTACCCATGTCAGAGACGCAAACTCGGTCTCAACCTTTAAGTCTTTACTGAAGACTCGTCTCTTCAGTGGGTCATATGATTGAGTGTAGTCTGGCCAAGGACTGGGAAGGTGAACGGAAAGGCTCTGGAGCAACGAACCGCCCTTGCTGTCTCTGCCTGGCTGGTTCCCCTCTTTCCACTGGGATTCTCTGCCTCTATCCCTATTACAGGGGCTGAGTCACTGGCTTACTGGGGCTCTCTCATACCATCCCTGAGTGGGTTGAGTCACTGATGTGATCATCCTGTCTGGGTTGACGCCCCCCCCCCCCTTGGGTTGTGCCGTGGCGGAGATCTTTGTGGGCTATACACAGCCTTGTCTCAGGATGGTAAGTTGGTGGTTGAAGATATCCCTCTAGTGGTGTGAGGGCTGTGCTTTGGCAAAGTGGGTGGGGTTATATCCTTCCTGTTTGGCCCTGTCCGGGGGTGTCCTCGGATGGGGCCACAGTGTCTCCTGACCCCTCCTGTCTCAGCCTCCAGTAGTTATGCTGCAGTAGTTTATGTGTCGGGGGGCTGGGGTCAGTTTGTTATATCTGGAGTACTTCTACTGTCCTATTCGGTGACCTGTGTGAATTTAAGTGTGTTCTCTCTAATTGTCTCTTTCTTTCTCTCTCTCGGAGGACCTGAACCCTTGGACCACCTGACATGATGACTCCTTTCTGTCCCCAGTCCACCTGGCCGTGCTGCTGCTCCAGTTTCAACTGTTCTACCTTATTATTATTGGACCATGCTGGTCATTTATGAACATTTGAACATCTTGGCCATGTTCTGTTATAATCTCCACCTGGCACAGCCAGAAGAGGACTGGCCACCCCACATAGCCTGGTTCCTCTCTAGGTTTCTTCCGAGGTTTTGGCCTTTCTAGGGAGTTTTTCCTAGCCACTGTGCTTCTACACCTGCATTGCTTGCTGTTTGGGGTTTTAGGCTGGGTTTCTGTACAGCACCTTGAGATATCAGCTGATGTACGAAGGGCAATATAAATAAATTTGATTTGAAATGATTTAGCTCGTCTGGTAGGCTCGTGTCACTGGGCAGCTCGCGGCTGTGCTTCCCTTTGTAGTCTGTAATAGTTTGCAAGCCCTGTCAAATTAGAAGAGCATCGGGGCCGGTGTAGTATGATTCAATCTTAGCCCTGTATTGACACTTTGCCTGTTTGATGGTTCATCACAGGGCATAGCAAGATTTCTTGTAAGCTTCTGGGTTAGAGTCCTGCACCTTGAAAGCGGCAGCTCTCCCTTTAGCTCAGTGCGAATGTTGCCTGTAATCCATGGCTTCTGGTTGGGGTATGTACATACAGTCACTGTGGGGACGACGTCCTCGATGCACTTATTGATAAAGCGAGGGACTGATGTGGTGTATTCCTCAATGCCGCCGGAAGAATCCCAGAACATGTTCCAGTCTGTGATAGCAAAACAGTCCTGTAGTTTAGCATCTGCTTCATCTGACCACTTTTTTTATAGAACAATGAAAGCAATAAAAGTTTAAATAAATAATTCTCTCTTCTAACATGTTCCAGTCTGTGATAGCAAAACAGTCCTTTTGTAACGATTCTCGTGTTGTGAAGGAGAAGCGGACCAAAATGCAGCGTGGTATTCTTGAGACATGTTTATAAAGAAAAAAACGAACAATACAAAAACAACAATACGGAACGTGAAAATCTATACAGCCTATCTGGTGTCAATAAACACAGAGACAGGAACAATCACCCACAAACACACAGTGAAACCCAGGCTACCTAAATATGGTTCCCAATCAGAGACAATGACTAACACCTGCCTCTGATTGAGAACCATATCAGGCCAGACATAGACAAACAAGACATCCAACATAGAATGCCCACTCAGATCACACCCTGACCAACCAAAACATAGAAACATACAAAGTAAACTATGGTCAGGGTGTGACACCTTTAGTTTAGCATCTGCTTCATCTGACCACTTTTTATAGACTGATGAAAGAAATAAAAGCTTAAATAAATAATCCTCTCTACTATTATTCTTACATTTCACATTCTTAAAATAAAGTGGTGATCCTAACTGACCTAAGACAGGGAATTTGTACTAGGATTAAAATTCAGGAATGGTGAAAAAATGAGTTTAAATGTATTTGGCTAAGGTGTATGTAAACTTCCGACTTCAACTGTCGATTACAGTAGGCCTCCAGTACTTTAGAGTCCCATAGAAAAGTATTGAAGAAAGCACTGGCGGTTTGCATCTACACAGTATATTAAACCTGAATGATTCAAGCAGACAAGGTATTATTACTGCATATATTAGGTATTATTACTGCACTGTTGGAGCTAGAAACACAAGCATTTCGCAGCACCTGAAATAACATCTGCAAATATGTGTAAGTGACCAATTAACTTTGATTTGATTTGAGATAACAAAGACAGGCTGACTGTCATTCCCTCTGGGTCCCCATGTTAGAATACTGCAGTCTATTGGCATCATATCATCCTCCCACAACTTCATGGGGCTGATGGAACCACGGATGTTTATGTGTGCTTTATAATACACACTTGTTTCTTTTTATTTCACCTTTTTTTTATCAGTGAGTCATACTGAGACCAAGGTCTCTTACAGATGAGCCCTGAATTACAGAAATGATAGAAATACACACATCAAAATATAAATACAAAATGCAACAGAAAGAAAACACGGTCATAAAAAACAAACACATTCATCAGTAATAAGGTACTGGATTGCCGAAAGTCACCAAAACATCACATTTAAGAACATTTTGAAGCGTGTTCTACAAATATGGTGCAAAAAAATGAGAAGGAAATTTACCTAACTCAGTAGAGACCAAAGGAATTTCCAGAGTTAATCATCTATGAGACAGGCTGTGGTAACTCATATGTCTAAAGGTTAGTAATGATGTTAGGTACAGTGGGAGTTTTTGTAAAAGGGCTTTATAAATGAAATCGTACCAATGTATCAACCTGTGTGACATCAGAGGGCCAACCAACTTTCTGGTTGATGAGTACGAAACCTGTCACCTGTAATATAGCGCAATATCTAATGGCTTTAATAAAGTGGTAGCTGCGTTCACAAAGATGATATCAACAGTCTAGGATCGGTAGGAACATCGACTGAATAATCTGCTTTCTACTATAAAATAAGCCCATTTTTAACTACAGTAACTCATCAATATGTTTTTAAAAGACAGATTTCCATCTATCCAGTCAATATTTAACTCAACCAGAAAAAAAAATCTCTGTTGATATCACACACATTAACAAGCATTTCACACACATTATCCAGATACTGTTAGCACTTGGTGGTCTATAGCAGCTCCCCACAACAATGGGCATGTGGGGTGCAATGAAATTATATTTTACATATGCCCCCCCCCCCCCGTTCTGCAATCTGTCACATCTAAATACATTATAATAATTTACTTCAATGTTTTTATCAGAGACAGAACCATTTAACCATTGTTTCTGAGAGAGCCTTACTCAAATGTCAATTGTGTCCATTTGTGAAATCATACTTTGCACATACTACTTACATTGACTTTTTGGTCATTATCTAATCCCTAATCAGATAATTTCATAATAGCCAGCAGCATACCACCCTGCATCCAGCAGCATACCACCCTGCATCCAGCAGCATACCACTCTGCATCCAGCAGCATACCACTCTGCATCCAGCAGCATACCACCCTGCATCCAGCAGCATACCACCCTGCATCCAGCAGCATACCACCCTGCATCCAGCAGCATACCACTCTGCATCCAGCAGCATACCACCCTGCATCCAGCAGCATACCACCCTGAATCCAGCAGCATACCACCCTGCATCCAGCAGCATACCACTCTGCATCCAGCAGCATACCACCCTGTAGCCAGCAGCATACCACCCTGCATCCAGCAGCATACCACCCTGCATCCAGCAGCATACCACCCTGCATCCAGCAGCATACCACCCTGCATCCAGCAGCATACCACCCTGAATCCAGCAGCATACCACCCTGCATCCAGCAGCATACCACTCTGCATCCAGCAGCATACCACCCTGTAGCCAGCAGCATACCACCCTGCATCCAGCAGCATACCACCCTGCATCCAGCAGCATACCATCCTGCATCCAGCAGCATACCACCCTGCATCCAGCAGCATACCACCCTGCATCCCACTGCTGGCTTGCTTCTGAAGCTAAGCAAGGTTTACCCTGGTCAGTCCATGGATGGGAGACGAGATGCTGCTGAAGGTGGTGTTGGAGGGCCAGTTGGAAGCACAATTTCCTCTGGTATAAAAAAAATATTTAAAAAATATCCCAATACCCCAGGGCAGTGATTGGGGACATTGCCCTGTGTAGGGTGCTGTCTTTTGGATAGAACATTTAACTGGTGTCATGACTCTGTGGTTACTAAAGATTATATGGCACTACAAGTAAGAGTTGGGGTGTATTAGGGGTGTCCTGGCTAAATTCCCAATCTGGCCCTCATACCATCATGGTCACCTAATCATCCCCAGCTTATAATTGGCTCATTCATTCCGTGTAACTACTCCCCAGGTTGTTGCTGTAAATGAGAATGTGTTCTCAGTCAATTTACCTGGTAAAATTAGGGATAAATAAAACGTCTAAGCATCAACTTACATACATTGTGTATATGTAAGGTTGGGAATGTGTAACAACATGTCACAAAAGATAGGCATGTCCGGTATAATACTTGTTATTAAATCCATACTGACAGTTGTTGAAGACACTTCACAACCACAATAACCTCATTCATACAGGCTGTATCACAACCGTTAGTGATTTGGAGTCCCATAGGGCGGCGCACAATTGATTCAGAATTTGTCCATAACTGACTTTCCTAGATAAATAAAAAATATAATAATTAATAGGGTCCTGTTATATTATTTTTTTACCAATACATTAGACTATATGTTTTTTTTACAAGATTGTGGACATCTTTCATAAAGTCCAAAAACCTTATTGTGAGGTACAAACCCTAAAATCAAGCAATTCACACGTGGCCTGTGATACACACCCACAATGTTGATCACGAGTGGATCCGTGAGCCCACTGTGAATTTCGACCAACTGAGGAGCCTGTTTATTGTGGTAGGAGGCGGGAGTTCCTTTCTTCTGACAGCTTTGAGTTCAATGGTCACTTTCCTCCGAAAAGGAAAATGCACCTGTGTGAAGCTAGCCACAATAGTGGAATTTGCAGCTTGCCTTCAAAATAAAAGTCCCCAATGCTACTGATCCAAAAGGGTACAAATGGTGGAATAAAATAAACACATTTAATTTGTCACATACACATGGTTAGCAGATGTTAATGCGAGTGTAGCAAAATGCTTGTGCTTCTAGTTCTGACAGTGGAGTAATATCTAACAATTCCCCAACTACCTAATACACACACAAATCTAAAGGGGTGAATGAGAATACAGTTGAAGTCCGAAGTTTACATACATCTTAGCCAAATACATTTAAACTCAGTTTTGCACAATTCCTGACACTTAATCCTAGTTAAAATTCCCTGTCTTAGGTCAGTTAGGAACACCACTTAATTTTAAGAATGTGAAATGTCAGAATAATAGTTGAGGATGATTTATTTCAGCTTTTATTTCATTCATCACAGTCTCAGTGGTCAGAAGTTTACATACACTCAATGAGTATTTGGTAGCATTGCCTTTAAACTGTTTAATTTGTGTCAAACATTTCAGGTAGTCTTCCACAAGCTTCACACAATAAGTTGGGTGAATTTATGACTGTTCCCAGGCCGTCATTGACAATAAGAATTTGTTCTTAACTGACTTGCCTGGTTAAATAAAGGTAAAAAAAAATAAAAAAATAAAAAAAATGATGCCATCTATTTTGTGAAGTGCACCAGTCCCTCCTGCTGCAAAGCACCCCCAAAACATGATGCTGCCACCCCCATACCTCACGGTTGGGATGGTGTACTTCGGCTTGCAAGCCTCCCCCTTTTTCCTCCAAACATAACAATGGTCATTATGGCCAAACAGTTCTATTTTTGTTTCATCAGACCAGAGGACAGTTGTCCAAAAAGTACAATCTTTGTCCCCAAGTGCAGTTGCAAACCGTTGTCTGGCTTTTTATGGCAGTTTTGGAGCAGTGGCTTCTTCTTTGCTGAGCGGCCTTTCAGTTTATGTTGATATAGGACTTGTTTTACTGTGGATATAGGTATTTTTGTTTCCTGTTTCCTCCAGCATCTTCACAAGGTCCTTTGCTGTTGTTCTGGGATTGATTTGCACTTTTTGCACCAAAGTAGGTTCATCTCTAGGAGACCGAACGCGTCTCCTTCCTGAGCGGTATGACAGCTGCTTGGTCCCATGGTGTTTATACTAGCGTACTATTGTTTGTACAGATGAACGCGTTACCTTCAGGCGTTTGGAAATTGCTCCCAAGGATGAACCAGACTTGTGGAGGTCGACCATTTTTTTTTCTGAGGTCTTGGCTGATTTCCCCATGATGTCAGCAAAGTGGAACTGAGTTTGAAGGTAGGCCTTGAAATACATCCACAGGTACACCTCCAATTAACTCAAATGATGTCAATTAGCCTATCAGAAGCTTCTAAAGCCATGGCATAATTTTCTTGAATTTTCCAAGTTGTTTAAAGGCACAGTCAACTTAGTATATGTAAACTTCTGACCCACTGGAATTGTGATACAGTGAATTTTAAGTGAAATAATCTGCCTGTAAACAATTGTTGGAAAAATGACTTGTATCATGCACAAAGTAGATGTCCTAACCGACTTGCCAAAACTATAGCTTGTTAACAAGAAATTTGTGGAGTGGTTGAAAAACAAGTTTTAATGACTACAACCTAAGTGTATGTAAACTTCCGACTTCAACTGTATGTACATGTAAGTACATGGATGAACGATGGCCGAGCGGCATAGGCAAGGTGCAATAGATGGTATAAAATACAGTATATACATGTGATATGAGTAATGTAAGATATGTAAACATTATTAAAGTGGCATTATTTAGATTTCATTGTATAAAGTGACTAGTGATACATTTACTAAATTGGCCAGTGATTGGGTCTCAATGTAGGCAGCAGCCTCTCTGAGTTAGTGATTGCTGTTTTATAGTCTGATGGCCTTGAGATAGAAACTGTTTTTCAGTCTCTCAGTCCCAGATTTTATGCACCTGTACTGATCTCGCATTTGAAAATTGCTCCAAAGGATGAACCAGACTTCTGGAGGTCTACAATTTGTTTTCTGAGGTCTTGGCTGATTTCTTTTGATTTTCCCATGTTGTCAAGCAAAGAGGCCCTGAGTTTGAAGGTAGGCCTTGAAATACATCCACAGGTACACCTCAAATTCACTCAAATTATGTCAATTAGCCTAATAGAAGCTTCAAAGCCATGACATCATTTTCTGGAATTTTCCAAGCTGTTTAAAGGCACAGTCAACTTAGTGCATGTAAACTTCTGACCCAATGGAATTGTGATACAGTGAATTATAAGTGAAATAATTGTTGTTAAAATTACTTGTGTCATGCACAAAGTAGATGTCCTAACCGACTTGCCAAAACTATAGTTTGTTAACAAGAAATTTGTGGAATGGTTCAAAAATTAGTTTTTATGACTCCAACCTAAGTGTATGTAAACTTCCGACTTCAACTGTATGTATATATATTATTCTAGTCATGGCTCATCCTATTTAACTTATTTTTTTATGTTTAGGAACTACGTTTGTATAGTTTTTTATTGCTAGGTTTTACTGTACTATTGGAGCTAGAAACACAAGCATTTCACTGTACCTACAAAAATATCTGCAAATCTGTGTATACGCGACCAATAAACTTGATTTAATTTTATTTAGCAGAGTGGTTAAGGTTAGGTTTAAAATGAGATTTTAAGAAAATAAATTGTAGAAATAGGCAGGGTTTATCCATAATTATTGACTTTGTGGCTTTGGTAACTAGGGACGACAACTCAGCAGGGACATTTATAACCCTGTTACTCACACTCCATAGGCAAGGCTATAATCCAATATGAATGTCCAATACACACAATAGACTGACAATGGAGGTGATTTCCCAAAGTCAAAGTCTTTCAATAAGAGCTATGATGCTAATATTTGTGTAAATTCTACAGAAATGTAATCTGTGGATGTCACTGAGTTGGCTGATACCCCATTTCATGGGTGCCCACTCCATACAATAGATAAGGATGTACAGTGTATACCGGTATGTACTGTATGCCCCCAATGCAATTATGCAGTCTAATCAAATCAAATGTTAATTGTCACATGCGCCGAATACAACAGGTGTAGACTAATGTGTACATGTACAGTAGGTAGGGGAAAAGTGACAAGGCAATCAGGATAGATAAACAGAGGAGCAGCAACGTTTGTGAAGAGTATGAGAGAGTGTCTATGTGAGAGTGTGTATGTGGTGTCAATATGCATGTGTGCGTCAATGAAAATAGTCAAGGTAGCTATTTGATTAAATGTTCAGCATGTTATGGCTTGGGGGTAGAAGCTGTTCAGGAACCTTTTGGTCCTACTCCGGTACCGCTTGCTGTGCGGTAGCAGAAAGAACCGTGTATAACTTGGGTGGCGAGAGTCTGTGACAATTTTTATACATCCATTTCTGTTTTTGTTTGACTGTTTATTGGCAAATTAATGTATTATTGCATTCATTCATTTGTAAGTTATGTAACAACATTCCAAACTTGTTTAGCATTATATCTTCCAAATAGGGCATTATTTCCACTATTTGTATCAGTTTCAATGGCGGACTGTTAATTTGAAGGCGAACCGACGAATCCTCTATTGTGGCTATCTTCACACAACTGGAACAGCAATTTCTCCATTCCCAACTGGTAGCTACCTCGAGTGATCCAGCTAGCTAACGAACGCTTCACATTGAGAGTTCTGGGTTGATGTTCCATATTTTCTTTCCTACTAGTAGAACCCCCGCTTGGTAAAATTCGAAGAATAATACAGATTATTTTAATTCTACTGCACAAAACAAGTGCAAAGTTAATAGCTACTTTTAAGCTAATTTGCTAGCATTGCTAGTTAGGAAAGCTAACGTTACGGTATTTTGTTTTCTGAGATTTGGCTAAAAGGGCGGGTATTCTTTTTGTTTTTGCCATCCCAGCCCCCAGCAGCTTGTTATTGCTCATTCGAAGACTGTAGTAAATCGTAGCTAGCGTGCTCGTTAGCTTGATAATATCGTGCGTATTCAGCCAGGAAGCCAATTCAAGGCCTTGCTTACCACAAGTCTTTGCATCGTCGTGCAGTGAGAGCTGACAGGTGAGTAGCGCCCATTGCTTAGTAACGAGCCAGCTCGCTTATTCGTTGTTGCTAACTGTCGTTCGGGAGCTGCCTAGAACTATAACAATATCGTATAACTAGCTATACGATAGCAAGGTTTAAATTCAAGTTTACTGAAGCGGCTGTCAAACTAATTTAGCAAGTTAGCCAACTAACGCGGTTTGCTTGTTGTGCGTTGTTTTTAGCAAATACATAGCTAGCTAACGTTAGCTAGTAAGCTCCCCACGTTATCTTGCTACTTTTAGCTACGTAACTTTAACTACACGAATATGGAAGTGGCTGCGTTTGCTAACGTTAGCTACTTAGCTCGTGATTGATTGGTAACTAGTCAGCTATCGAGCTCAGTATTCACTATTCGACAGGTAACGTTGGCACAGATAGCTAGTTGCTAAATGTTTCGTGACTTTGTTCGTCAGCAAATCAATGTGCCACCGCAGTGACGTCCGAGTTAGGTAGCTACAGACGTTGCTATCTAACTACCACCTAGGTTACTTGCTAAATTGGCGAGCTATGAATGGCCTTGTCTGGAGCGTCAGGTGCACATAATAATTGGTGTCTAGCCTTTGGAATAGCCAGCAGGTCCTACTTGCTTGCTTACAGCAGCACTAGGGTCAGACAACATTCCTGTGTATATTAAGACTCTGCAGAACTAGATACGGCTCGAAAAACGTACCTCAATCCAGGGATGGGAAATACGTTGTACTCAGAATTGCCCCATTATCCCAACTGTTACACCAAGAAGATTCAATGATTGAACAACTGCTAGTTGTTTAGCAATCTTCTCGATGTAATAGTTGGAATACTGGGGCAGTTCAGGGTACAATGCATTTCGCATCCCTGGATTGAGGTATGTTTTGAGCAATTTCTCGCGCCGGCTCCAGTGTCTTAATATACAAAGGATTCCTGTCCGACCCTAGTGCAGCTGTAAGCAAGCGGGTAGGATCTGCTGGCTGGCCTTTGGAATAGTTGCCATCAACAATTGCTGTTGTAAAAAGGGGTCTATAAATACATTTGATTGATTGAGGTGAATCATGCTGGAGGTCACCATCTTTCACTGAATGCTGATGATACTCTGCTTTTTCCAGCAGTTTGGGTTTACTTTGTAGTTGTACGGGCTTTACACAGCATTACTTTATAGTATTTTACTAGCCAGAATCACTGTAAATGGCAGTCACATACCACCATGATTCTAGCCTTCTCTCAGATCTGTTTGGGCTCTTACCACAATTCCATAGATAGCTAGTTAGCAAAAGAGCAGAAACAGACTGCCACTATCGACCACTATCTACTGTCTAGTTGGCAAGTTTTGACTAGCTAGCTTAATCTGGTAGCTAGGTTAACCATTGTCCTGTCCTCACAAATAAAAAAACACACACAATGGAAATGCTCCTTGCAGGCTTTACCTCATCGCATGGTCACTGCCGAACTTGTCAGCTGGAGACTGAAGTAACAGGCCTGCTCTGTGTCTTACTATATTATCCACAGTAATTTTCCTGAAATGTGCCAAGAATATCTAAATTAAAAATGATAATGCATAGTGCAAACAAGTTGGGCAGTACCAATGGAAATAGTAAAATTGTCTATTTGTCAAGTTGGCTGAGGTAGGGACTATTCAATAGGAACATGTCAACTGTTGACAGCCATTGGTGGGCTATATCAAACCTATCATGTAATTTATCACTGATGGCATGTATTGCAGTCACCACTTGTAGTGAACAGTTATTGGAACTCTGCTTAAATTGCCATTTTTGTGGAGACCAGAACTTTGCTTGCATCCTGTACAACCGCACAGTCCTCAAGTGACAATGCAAAATTGCAACAGGTTTATGTCAATACAAACTGTTAGTTTGTCCAATCCGCAGTGGATTTGAATGTTTGCAAAATTTCCAAAAATACTTTTCGATATTTGGCGTATTTCTGGGGTGTCCAACCCTGTTCCTGGAGCGCTACCTTCCTGTATGTTTTTGCTCCAACCCCAGTTGTAACTAACCTGGTTCAGTTTATCAACCAGCTAATTATTACAATCAGGTGTGCTAGATTAGAGTTGAAGTGAACCTACAGGATGGGAGCTCTCCAGGAACAGGGCTAGATTATGCCAGGGCTTTCCATCTTCTGTTTCTCAAAGAATAGGCAGAAATGCACGAATAGACAATTACATACAGGGTTAACACTTAAATAATAACGATTTATGCCCATATGTCAAATAGGTCCATGACACAATATTAAACATGACAGTTAAAGATTAGTGTGGGAACCCTCTAACTGTTGGCTATGATCTCTGAATTAGTTGTGCAAGAAATGAGCACAATTGTTGACTTGTTGAAACAATTGCTTTGATAACTGTAGTTAGTTGTGCCTTGCTTGATGGAAAAGCATCTGTTTAATTCTTTACAATGGTCTGTTAAGCCCAACTCACACTGTCTGTGGTAATGAGTATGTAGGTCAAAGGTCGTGAGCTTTACAGCCATGCCATTATTTTTCTGCTTTGTTTGCGAACACAACGAACACAACGAGAGCTCATGTTAGACAGGCATTCGATTGTTGGGGGATTATCACTTCTTTACAAATTGGACCTACTGGATAGAAAAGGGACATTTCCAATCGTGTTCATACTTATAGATTGCATGTATGTTTTGTTGACACATCACTAATGAAATATTTTTTTGCACTTCCATGGTGAGCTGCAGCATTGGTTGCTGCAGTGTTTTCTCTGTGCATATTCACAAGGAATCAAATGTGACGAAATGGAGCCACCTACCTGAATTTGTCCAATATGAAACACTTGGTTTTGTTTTCCGTTGCAAAACGTTCCGCTATGGGGTGCACTAATGAATACAACCCTGGTAAACATATTTGTTTCTCTATCCGCAGCTTACTTGGTGACAAAGAGACTTCTCCCTGAGGAGCCAAGAAGTAGACGGCTCATGACTTCTGACCAGGATACAAAAGTTGTAGCTGAACCACAGGTGCAGCAAGTACAAGAAGCAAAAGAGAGCTCTCATCTGGTAGGTACTGAGTATTAGCCTACTAGAATTTCCACCAATGCGGAGAACACGGATGGAATCCGTACATTTAAAACGGATTTCAACAATATTCAAAATGTAGGGAATCAACTAAATGTAACAAATGTATTAATTTGCACACGTTTATCATGGCATTAACAGGATGCATCAGTGATTCGTATTGGTTTGGCTAACTTTACCATCACATGTGCGCTGCAAAAACACTGCTAAACAACAGCCTCTTGCTCGGTGCACAGTATAATTAAAGGGCAACTGCACTCAAATCAACATTTCTCAATTTTCTCCGAACTCAAAGGTGGTTTAAACATTGTTGAGGACTTCGAACATTCAATGTTGTTTTTCTATTAAAGTGTGGTTTTCTCAGGTTCCCTCTCAAAATCAAACGGAGAAACTGAATTTCGGGGAAATCTAAACGAAACCAGGCAAAAAACACATGCCTTTTTAACTAAAACTATACTTCTCGATCATCTGAACCAGTGTTTTCTCATCGTATGCTTTACAAAAGTAGGCGAAACCTCTCTTCTCTGAACTGGTTTGGTAAACATAGCTTACCTCCCCACTGATGTAGCCTAATTCTATTTAAAAAAGATGTTGGTTGCTCTCCTGTGTAATTGGCTATATTCTCCCACTTAATGCATGTTTTATCGCTGCAAGAGTTGATTTCATGTTTTCTGACACTTAGTGAGTTCCTTAGGCCTATTTGTAATTGTGTTTGTAACCCAATTTTTTGACTCATTGTAGCTTCATGTACTCCAACTTTTCCTCAATTTCAAGCGCTGACTTTTCCTCAATGCGAACTGCTGTTGCTGTTTGGCGCCGAGGTCATTTATATAATAATACTTTGGTGGGTGCTTATATTTGTCCTAGTTCACACATGTACAGGTGTGTATTAATACACATGTGAATTGGAATTGTTTTATTTTTTGCAAGTCCCAACTCCCCCTGAGATGCCCCCGGAGAATGTGGTCACAGCCAGGGTCTGTCATTATCAACGTCGACCCTCAAGCAATTATGGTTACGTGCCTTGCTCAAGGGCACATCGTCCGTTTTTTCTCTCAACTTGTTGGCTAGCAGCTTTTCACTTACTGGCCCAACACTCTTACCGCTAGGCTACCTGCTGCTGCTTTCATCACTAAGTGTATTTTTTAAAATTAAGTATACAATATTTATAGGGACAGACATTCTTTAGTTGGCATTTTAACACCTCAGTCATAGTTCTGCTGCAAGCTTTCATGTCTTTTCTGTTTCCAAGATACTCCTGTACTGGTATCCCTACACACTCCTCGCTTCTTTCACACAATGGAGATGTGTGTGTCTCTGGGGTCACATCCCAAATGGCAACCTATTTCCTACATAGGTTGCCATTTGTGTAGCCTACCTGCGACCACATGCTTCTTAACAAATCTAATAAAACATACAAGCCTTATGACAAATCTATTGAGCGAGACTGCCAGCCACATAGCTGCACCATGCAAGGAGAGCACAGCACTCATGAGGAGTCCTCATTTTAACACATGAGTGCTGTGCTCTCCTTGCATGGTGCAGCTATGTGGCTGGCAGTCTCGCTCAATAGATTTGTCATAAGGCTTGTATGTTTTATTAGATGAAGAGCATGTTGTCTTTGCATGCTGTAGGAGGCTACATTTTGTTAAGAAGCGTGTGGACGCAGGTAGGCTACACATATTGCAATTCCGCTTCGTCAATCTCTTGAGTTGGAAAGAATGTTAAGTTGAATAGCCTAAATGAGGGCCAAAGGGAAAGCTTATTCTCCCAAATTAGGAAATGGAAAGACACTGTCTTTTTCCAGTTTCATTTAGGCTAAACACATGGCATACGTTTGGAAACTAGATTGGTTTCAGGAAAAAGTCCCCAATGGATTCTTGAGGTATGCCGTTTTCACGTCTCAATCCAGGGACTTTTGTTGTTAAGGTAATTATGTATGCCTCCTGCCACTCGCCTTATTAAAGAATGACCTTTACTTCCATGTGTTCCTTGTTAACATGTAGTGTGTGATGTTAAGCATCTTATTCTATGCTGCTCTGCTCAGCGCTACTGTGCCATATGTTGTGGCATATGAACATTCATGAATAGCACATATGACCTATTTAAAGCTATGTGTTGGCCATATCTTATCCAAATGTGAAAGCTGTTACATTAATGACTCCAATGCTGCTGCCACTCACTGGAATCTGCCTGTCGTTGGTTCTAGTATAGTACTAGTTAATGCTCTATGTCAGGTTGGAGATAATTGTTTTCAGGATCTGGCAGTCCATGAGACGTCCATTTTAGTTGTAACCTAGGCTATATGCCAGAACCTGTAGGCTTGTGAGGATGCACAAGTATAACATTTCCTGTGGACACAGCATTCCCCCGTCGTTTGAATCCGGGGTGCTCAACACATTGCCAGTCCACTGTTTGTCTGCCCTGGGTCTGGAGCTCAACGTGGCAGAAGCCTCCCAGACGGACCAGTCCAAATTGTGTGTTTTGTTTAGTATCCTTTTCAGGGACTTTAACCTATCCCTGTTTACAAATGAACACTTCCCTGGCTGTCTGACTGACTAAAGGAGCAATGAAAACATGCTGTGCACTCGATGACAATGTCCCCAGACCCCAATGTCTATAGTTCATAATGAATAACAGCTTCCCAAAAATAAAATTTCCAATCAGGCTACTGGGGAAAGGTGAATCACTCCCCTCAGTGAGGGATGGAAGCACCAAGGCATTTTATTGGGAAAGGTCAAGCGGACCTGAAATGCTTTGGACATGGTAGTCAGTTATGTCAGGCCAGTTTCTATAGCAGCCAGGTCAGATGTGGGAGTGGGAGGGTATTACATTATTGCATGACTGGATTATAGGCTCTTTGTTTCTCCTGCCGTGGTCTCATTGTGGCTCTCTGGTTTTGATGTAGCGTTTTGTCTTGGTGTGTGTTGTAAGCTTGACCAGACAGCCCATTGGGTTTATAGCCTAATGCAGTGTTTTTAAAGTTTTTTAAATTTTTATAAATAGACCTGGGCAAATAGACAGAAGCTCCCAGTGAAAAGCAAAGGGCCTTGTTGCTGTTCCATCAATGTATTATATCACTCTGAAGAAAGCTGGATTTACTTTGTCTCCCCTTTGGATACTCAGCCTCTTGAATTTCCCACAGCAGAGAATCATAACTATCCAAGTTTTCCATTAAGGCTTTTTGTACCAACGATGTCATGTTAATGCAGAATTCTGCATTTTTCACGCAGAAAAAAATCTAATTGTTATTTCTGCTCTGGTTCAGTCACAGTTCCAAATCATGAATGTAAAAGGACTGTTGTCTTTCAGTTTCACTTCTCCACTCAATGACAAATATTTGCTATCATGCGAAATCAGATTCCCTCATACACAAACGACATTGGATTGGCAGACAGCATTCTGACTGATCTCTGTTAGCAAGTTAAAATGCAAGATGAACTTGAAGCAAAACATGAGGAAATGTAGCTCGCTTTATTCTTTCTATGATACAAAACATTAGGAAATGTCGCTCGCTTCGTTCTTTCTATGATGAACATGCAAAAGGCCCTGGCTTTTTAATTATTAGCTAATTGTGTGGCTGCTAGCCAAATAGTGTTGCACTTTTGTCATCAGATTAAAAACGAAGCAATTTTTTTATTATATTTGCTTTCATTTATTTTGTGTGAAGAAAATGTATAGTTTCACGAACCTGACCACTATTGACCGCAAACCACCACTTGACTTTCAATATACAACTCTGGTGAAATGGTTTAAAATGCACATTTTTGGATGGTCTGCATTTTGAAAATGCTGATTTCTAAAAGCTAGTGTGACCCCTGACACTTGTATGTAGGTTATGGATATTGGTATGTTACTTAAACACAGGTGTCAGATGAACCTAAAGGCCTATTGGGTGTGGATGGCAAAAGGAGAAGCCTAGTGTACACACTGGATAATCCATTCCTCAGGCAGCTTCTTTCTTTGGCTCAGGTGGATTTAACAATAACCCACCTTAGCCATCAGTATGTCTGTTCGTTGGTGACGTGGGTTTGATGTTTTGATGGAAAGAGCATGACTCAGAGGGTAGCCGCAGCAGTGATGAAACCAAAGCTCCATTAAATGGGAATGAGTGACAGCGACGAATCAGCGGCTGCCACGTCGGACACCTCGGCAGCAGTGTGTCTCATTTTTTTATTTTCTCTCTTCCCCCGACAACCTGTCGCTGCTCGTGACCCAGAGGCAGTTTGACAGCACAGACGGACCACAGAAGCAGCCACAGCCTCACAAGCATCAAAGAGCAGTGAAGACTATGGGAGTCAGAAGCCCGAGGAGGGCATGCTGAATACGCTGTGTGATGCCTGGGAATCAGAAACCTCTGGAAATAACCAGGGGATAATAGACTCTTGGTTGGTGTGCTCGGAAAGCTCTGGGAATATCCAAGAGGTGATACAAGTAGTCTGTGTTGTGCTTGGCTCTGAATGTGGTTGAGGTGCCATATGGACTGTCACTGTGTGCAGCAGGTGCAATGACTGTGAGCCCGGAGTGTGCAGGGCATGATTGTATGCGCTCCTGGACTCTTTTCTTACTGTAGGCAGCAGAGAGTAACTGTTACAGACATGCCGCTTTGCCTCAGGACTCTAGTATGGCTTTTACCAAAGCCCTTCGCTACAGCCGTGTAGCTTGTGAGTCTTGTGTAAGGAATTGGCAGAACAATTACTTATCTCTTGTGAGTATGTCCAGACTTCTCTTTGCCCAAAGCAGTGGTGCTCAATCTGTCATTTTTGCAGTCTGAAGTATGTTGTCTTGATATCTCTTATGCCAGATATCTATCATTGTTGATTTTACTTAATGCATTTATCATAAACTCCAGTTTCTCAATGATGTAGCTATGGCTATATAAAACAGTTTGTTCTTTGTCAACCTTTTTCTGACAACATTTTGTGTATATTTTCCTTGATTTCTTCTGTGGAACTGACAGGGAAACATTTAGGTTACACAAGCATTTTCTCACTGAGTCTGTTGCCTCAACTCAAAGACTAGGCCAACTCAAAGACATTTAGGCTATTCAACTTCTGGGATAACTAGTAATCCCAGAAGGGATGGTCTGCTTGCTGTGTGACAAGATGAAGTAGCCTATATCATCAATCATTGTCTGCATGCATAGTAGTTTCTTCATACTGGCTATCAGCTTTGCTGTACTGAGATGAACACACATTTGTGACCACTGGCCATTGCTATTTGCACATTTGGTATTTGTATGATCACACCACAAGTCAAAACCAGCTTTATTTATACTGCTCACTTCAGAATTGGTATGCAATGTGCTTTACAGGAAAAAACAAACAAACAATGAAAATAAAAGTTGAAATATTTACTACACACAAACATAAGATAAACATAAGAGTGACAAACTAAATGACTAAAAAGCACCCCAAGGAAAATAATCTAAAATATGTGTTTTAAGATATCTTTTAAATATGTCCTCAGTTTCAGCCTCCATCAGGTTCTCTGGTAGGCTATTCCAAAGGCTGGGGGCATAATCATGAAAGAATGCCTCTTGGTGCTAGGCTTTGGGATAGTTAAAAGGCCAGTGCCAGAGGACCTGAGGGACCTACTGGGTGTATATAACTTAAAAGCATGTCTGACATGTATTGAGGTGTACAATCGTGGATTGATTTTAAAAACCAATAGAAGAATCTTAAAATGTATTCTAAAGCTCACAGTGCAGAGACCTTAAAACCGGTGTAATATGTGCTCTCCGTCTGGTCTTGGTCAGTATCCGTGCTGCAGCACTCTGCATGTTTTGCAGTTGACCATTGGCTTTCTTGGGTAGACCAGACAGGAGAGCATTACAGTAGTCATGCCTGCTTGTAATAAAAGCATGGAAGAGTCTCTCTGTATCAGCCTGAGAGAAACGGCCGCACCTTTGCAATGTTCCTCAGGTGGTAAAAAAGCTTTTTTGGTCACGTTCCAAGTGTGCGATTCAAAATTGAGTTCAGAATCTACAATAACACCTAGTTTGTTTATTTTTACCTGGTGTTGGCTTTATTGCCCATGAATTAAAATGGGTGATTAGATTCGCTCTGTGCTTTGGCTCCAACAATAGGTACCTCTGTCTTACCTTGATTTAGCTGGAGGAAGTCGTGAGCATCCAAGTATTTAAATCACTAATACAGCTGAAATCCTCTGACACAAATACGAAGTTGTGTATCTTCTGCGTAGCAGTGAAAATCAATGCCATGCTTTCTGATAACGCTGCCAAGGGGTAACATAGATGGATATATGAACAGTACGCAAGGTTTAATGGCAGAGCCTTAAAAATAATGACTATTGTCAAATTCTTGGAGAGTACCTTCTCATTCCTTGATTTAGCCTATATTCTGCGATACTGATAGTATTCTTATACATCTGTACTCCTGTTATTGTTGTTGAGTACCCCTCCTTTCTTTTGTCTGCTGAAGTCTGGAGGCCTACCTGAACTCATGTATACAGTGCCTTGCGAAAGTATTTGGCCCCCTTGAACTTTGCGAACTTTTGCCACATTTCAGGCTTCAAACATAAAGATAAAACTGTATTTTTTTTAATGAAGAATCAACAACAAGTGGGACACAATCATGAAGTGGAATGACATTTATTGGATATTTCAAACTTTTTTAACAAATCAAAAACTGAAAAATTGGGCGTGCAAAATTATTCAGCCCCCTTAAGTTAATACTTTGTAGGGCCACCTTTTGCTGCGATTACAGCTGTAAGTCGCTTGGGGTATGTCTCTATCAGTTTTGCACATCGAGAGACTGAAATTTTTTCCCATTCCTCCTTGCAAACAGCTCGAGCTCAGCGAGGTTGGATGGAGAGCATTGTTGAACAGCAGTTTTCAGTTCTTTCCACAGATTCTCGATTGGATTCAGGTCTGGACTTAGAATGGCCAAGTCAATCACGTGGATATGTTTATTTTTGAACCATTCCATTGTAGATTTTGCTTTATGTTTTGGATCATTGTCTTGTTGGAAGACAAATCTCCGTCCCAGTCTCAGGTCTTTTGCAGACTCCATTAGGTTTTCTTCCAGAATGGTCCTGTATTTGGCTCCATCCCTCTTCCCATCAATTTTAACCATCTTCCCTGTCCCTGCTGAAGAAAAGCAGGCCCAAACCATGATGCTGCCACCACCATGTTTGACAGTGGGGATGGTGTGGTCAGGGTGATGAGCTGTGTTGCTTTTACGCCAAACATAACGTTTTGCATTGTTGCCAAAAAGTTCAATTTTGGTTTCATCTGACCAGAGCACCTTCTTCCACATGTTTGGTGTGTCTCCCAGGTGGCTTGTGGCAAACTTTAAACAACACTTTTTATGGATATCTTTAAGAAATGGCTTTCTTCTTGCCACTCTTCCATAAAGGCCAGATTTGTGCAATATACGACTGATTGTTGTCCTATGGACAGAGTCTCCCACCTCAGCTGTAGATCTCTGCAGTTCATCCAGAGTGATCATGGGCCTCTTGGCTACATCTCTGATCAGTCTTCTCCTTGTATGAGCTGAAAGTTTAGAGGGACGGCCAGGTCTTGGTAGATTTGCAGTGGTCTGATACTCCTTCCATTTCAATATTATCGCTTGCACAGTGCTCCTTGGGATGTTTAAAGCTTGGGAAATCTTTTTGTATCCAAATCCGGCTTTAAACTTCTTCACAACAGTATCTCGGACCTGCCTGGTGTGTTCCTTGTTCTTCATGATGCTCTCTGCGCTTTTAACGGACCTCTGAGACTATCACATTGCAGGTGCATTTATACGGAGACTTGCTTACACACAGGTGGATTGTATTTATCATCATTAGTCATTTAGGTCAACATTGGATCATTCAGAGATCCTCACTGAACTTCTGGAGAGAGTTTGCTGCACTGAAAGTAAAGGGGCTGAATAATTTTGCACGCCCAATTTTTCAGTTTTTGAATTGTTAAAAAAGTTTGAAATATCCAATAAATGTCGTTCCACTTCATGATTGTGTCCCACTTGTTGTTGATTCTTCATAAAAAAATACAGTTTTATCTTTATGTTTGAAGCCTGAAATGTGGCAAAAGGTCGCAAAGTTCAAGGGGGCCGAATACTTTCGCAAGGCACTGTATAATACTCTCCTGTCTTGTGTCCTGCCACAGGAATCTGCCAAGTTTTCTGACCTGAACCCCAATGCAAAAGCATGGGCCAATCACATGCTTAACCTGGACACCGCCACTGCGACTGGGACTGCGAACACACCTGCTCTCCAGCCATGGAAGGATGGCTGCGATAGCAGCTCGGCTGACCCTGGGCCAGAAGGTCAGCCATTTTAAGTACCGGCTGGAGATAGCCACGGTAACAGAGGGGTCGTGTCCCAAATGGCACCCTACTCCCCACATAGTGCCCTACTATTGACCAGAGTCCTGGTCAAAAGTAGTGCACTATGTAGGGATTGGAGTGCCATTTGGGACATGACCCCTGTCATCATGGCGCAGCCATGGGTTGAATCATTTATACTCAATTTAGTTTGAGGGAGAGCTATAAATATTACCAACCCATCCTTCCTTCTAACACATAATAAGCAGAATCATTTTATGTGCAGACGTTAAGATTAGCCAAGTTTAGCCGTCGTGGCAGTTAACAAGGGACTGGTGGGGACATGAAGGTGATCAATTAGGACCAGTTTTATTCAGATTGATACATCTACATTTTACTCCTAGCTCATTATGTGAAGTTATTTGTGGTGATTAAAGTAGTCACGTTCATGGTATCCATTTTAACATCTTGATACTTACCTCACTTTCCCCTTGTATAGATCAATGTATTACTAGTACTACATAACATGTAGGCCTATTGTTTCTTCAACTTAAGCCATAGCGGTATTACTAGCTAGTGTTAACGGCTTTCTTGGTTGTCCCTTTATGTCTGTCCAGACTATGAAGCCAGTGAAGATTGTGGCTTGGTGTTAACTGCTTGGATGGTTGTTTCCTGTTTTGCTCTGTCCAGGCTATGAAGCCAGCAAAGACAAAGTGTTTGAGGAGCCCCTGTTGGCCGACCCAGATGAGCCTCCACCGGTGATGATGGCAGAGCCAGCCCCCATGGCCGCAACCGTCACCCTGGAGGGCTCCGACCCTGCTGCATACCCAGAGTCTGGCCAGGAGGCAACTCACACAGGTGGGATCCTCATCCACTGGAGTGGAGACCATTCACTTGAGTTGAGCAAAGCGTCTATGAAAGTGATACACAATTATATAAATGGTATTCTCATTGCACTGCAACATTGTGTTTTAGAATATTAGAAATGTATGCATAAATGAGTTTGTTTTAACTTAAACAACCTGTACCTAAAGGGGACTGCGTGTAATATAATGAATGGTCTAATGTCATTAGAGTGCACTATATAGGGAATAGGGTGCCATTTGGGACAAGGCCTGTGAGTTGAATGAAATGAAGGGTCTCGGCATGAAAGTGAATGTTGTGTTGTCTGTTCCCCCGATGAGCAGACAGTGAGCTCCAGCAGGAGAGCCGTCAGGAGGACCTCCGGGAACACCTGAAGAAGACTCTGGAGTTCTGTCTGTCCCGGTGAGTAACAGTCAATACTACACACTGATTGTGTCACAAATTACACCCTATTCCCTATATAATGCACAACTTTCGACAATTGACCAGTCCTACTCTGGTCAATTGGCCCTGGGGAAAAGGTAGTGCACTATATAGGGAATAGGGTGCCATTTGGGACATAGACATTGCCTACTATAATACAGCCAATAATGCACTAGGCACACTGTGCTGCAGAAACCATATAATCTACAGCCGTGCAGCACAGAGGCACAGCTCTGCCATTACAGAATACAGAACCCGCCTGACCAAACTTTAATTGGCTCTTAGGGGAGGTAGCTAGGGGAGTAATGTACACCACTACTGTTCCATTTATTATGCTGTTCCCCATACAGTATGTGTCGATGCTGGGCCATAGTTTTTGTTGATAGTAATCAAGTGCTGCCCATGCTAGAATACAGCCAGTGAAATATGTCACTGTGATGCTGCACAATGGCCGCATACTCATTAGTTCTCTTTGGCCCTTTGTGGGAGGCGTGTTCTAAATGAAAGCTTTATTTCATGCTGTCAAGAATTCCCTGGTGGGTGCTGTGAGGAGGGAGGAGTGATTTAGGCTACAGGGAGTGACTTACCGTTTTGTCTTGTCTCTTTTCACTTACAGGGAGAACCTGGCCAGCGACATGTACCTTATCTCTCAGATGGATAGTGACCAGTATGTGCCAATCGTTACAGTAGCTAACCTGGACCACGTCAAGAAACTCAGCACGGACGTGGAGTTAATCGTTGATATCCTACGATGTAAGTGATACCCTTCTATTTGAAACTATCGTTCACTGAACTTTTTCTGATTAACTTGATACTAACAGCAATTTTTGTTATTGAGACTAAAGAGACATTGCTGGGAATAGATGTTTCATTTGGATTGGTTTCATATGGATTTCAGTTGTATTAGTTAACCTTCTTTCTACAACACCAATTCCTAGCAACATTTGTTACATGGCAATAAAGTTCTCAGATTTTCATTATAAATTCACTGGACTTGAATATTGCCCTGCCCCTGTAGCTCTGCCGTTGGTCCAGGTAGATGAGAAGGGGGAGAAAGTGAGACCCAACCAGAACCGCTGCATCGTCATCCTCAGAGAGGTCCCTGAGAGCACTCCTGTAGAGGTATGTTCACTGGCTAGCCTCCGTTTGAGTCCCAAATGGTACCTTATTTCCTATGTAGTGCACTACTTTAGACCAGAACACTAAGGGTTGTGCACCACATAGGAAACGGTGTCATTTGGGACATTCTGTCTGGACCATTTTAAAAGAAAACAATGACTTACCTTCGACTGACTGTATCCAGTATGGCAGACAGTGGAAAGAAATCAGTCAAGTTTCAGCAAGACTAGGTAATTTTCGTGCAAGCTCTTATGTGACTAGGCTATATGTGTGTATTAACCAAGGCCTTGTAGGTAATTTCCTGTTGAGTGCACAGCACACTACCTGCGGTGTAATCATTACTCCAAACGAAAGCTTTCTATTGGGCAGATTCAGGTAGGTCCCTCCATTTGCTGAACCTGTCCAATCGAAACAGTAGATTTCATTTTGCAGCTGTTTGTAATAATGATTACAACCCTGAGTCGTTTTCTTGGAATCATAAGTAATTCTGGTGTATATGTCCGTCAATTTATTTCTTTACTCATCTTCCATCTTGCGATGTTGACACCCTGTTGAATATGTTATGAGCTGTGTTCGAGTACCCATACACTTACATACTTAATGAGTATATACTATTAGTTAATTTTAGTACACTGTAAACTAACAGTATCCTTCCAGTTGAGCATACTAGCTTTTCGCCTGTCTACCGGAAGTTGATGCTGTTGCTATGTGACTTCTAACTAGCTAGTTAGCATAACAAATTCCTAGTAAGACATTTTACTACTTCGGGTGTGTTTTTAAATTCAATCTGGAGTGCCAAAGTGCGCTCGTAAATTCAGAGCGTTGTCAGTTTATAATTCAGTGTTTCCTTCTCGGGGGGCACATTGGACGTTACAACTAGAGATTGACCGATTATGATTTTTCCATGCCTTTACCGATATCGATTATTGGAGAACAAAAAAAAGTCGATACCGATTTAATAGGCCCATTTAAAAATAAATAAATAAATAATGAATAAAAAAATCTCTTTAAATTATAAAAAAAAAACTTTTTTTATTTTTACTTTTTTATTATTTGTAATAATACAAATAATACTGAATGAACAATTAACCCTTTTATTTTAACTTAATATAACACACAAATAACATCTATTTAGTCTCAAATAGATAATGAAAAATGTTCAATTTGGTTTAAATAATGCAAGAGCAGTGTTGGAGAAGAAGGTAAAAGTGCAATATGTGCCATGTAAAAAAAGCTAACGTTTAAGTTCCTTGCTCAGAACATGAGAACATATGAAAGCTGGTGGTTCAATATTCCCAGTTAAGAAGTTGTAGTTATTATAGGAATTCTGATGCGTCGACTATTTCTCTCACTACCATTTGTATTTCATATGCCTTTGACTATTGGATGTTCTTATAGGCACTTTAGTATTGCCAGCTTAATCTCGGGAGGTGATAGGCTTGAAGTCATCAAGCATTGCTAAGAGCTGCTCACAAACGCAGTAAAGAATGAATGAATGAATGCTTATAAGCCTGCTGCTGCCTACCATTGCTCAGTCATTCTCCTCTATCAAATCAGACTTAATTATAATATAATAAACACAGAAATATGAGCCGTAGGTCATTAATATGGTGAAATCTGGAAACTATCATTTCGAAAACAAAACGTTTATTCTTTCAGGGAAATACAGAACCGTTCCTTATTTTATCGAACGGGTGGCAACCCTAAGTCTAAATATTGCTGTTACATTGCACAACCTTCAATGTTATGTCATAATTTTATATTCTGGCAAATTAATTACGGTCTTTGTTAGGAGGAAACACAGTTCGCAACAAGCCAGGCTGCCCAAACTTGTACCTTGACTCTGCTTGCACTGAATGTAAGAGAAGGGACACAATTTCCCTAGTTAATATTGCCTGCTAACATGCATTTAATGAAATATGCAGGTTTAAAAAATATATACTTCTGTGTATTAATTTTAAGGAAGGCATTAATGTTTATGGTTGGGTACATTTGTGCCACAAATGTGCTTTTTTTTCCCACCGCAAATGCGATTTTGGCGACGATGAAGTAGGCTGTGATTCGATGATAAATTAACAGGCACGGCATTGATTATATGCAACGCTGGACAAGCTAGTTAACCGAGTAATATCATCAACCATGTGTTGTTAACTAGTGATTATGTGAAGATTGATTGTTTTTTATATAAGTTTAATGCTAGCTAGCAACTTACCTTGGCTTCTTTTGACGCTGCGCTTGTGTAACAGGTGGTCAGCCTGCCACGCAGTTTCCTTGTGGTTTGCAATGTAATCGGTGTCCAAAAATACCAATTATGAAAACTTGAAATCGGCCCTGATTAATCGGTCAACCTCTACTTACAACGGCAGTCAAGCACCCAAGCTAACGTTGGCTTGCTTGCTAGCTACTTCGACACAAATGAGACCACTCTGACCATTTTACTCGCCCGAGCAGAGCTGGTTAACCAGAACGTTGGTGACTAACTATGCACATGGCAACAATTTAATTATGCTTTTTTTGCAGACGTTTACTGACACCGGCCATATTCAACAGGTGTTGAGCGCTCGAAAATGCATTATTCTGCTCTCTGGTACACTCAGACGAGAGTGCTCTGAAATCGGAGTAGATAGCCAGAACGAATTTACAAATGCACCCGAATGTCCATTGAGAACGACTATACAATTTAGCTAAGCTAAGAATAATGGGAATAATCAAGTCAATAAACGTTGGGTAGTTAGCCTATAGTTAATATACTGGCTAGTTTGATGTATTAGTAGCCAACTAACGTTAGGTAACTAGTTAACAACATACCGGTACATACTGCTGTAATGATATGTACTGTGGTTCGTAAGCGTGTAACTAACAAATTGCCAGCCAACATAATGTGCAAGGTAACTTATTTGAAAAGTCATTACTTTGCTCAACATTTTCTTAACATTTGTCATAATTAGTTAAAGCAATGAATTTGTATCCACTCTCGTTGTACTTTGGCAGCATATTTTCCACCAATTTCTTCAAATCTGAAAATGATGTGAAGCTACGCCCATTTCCTGAAATGCATTATGGTCCCTAAAGTATGGAAATAGTGTCCTCTGCTTGTGTACTTGATATTTTGGCGAATTTAGTACGACATCCTGGAACTTTTGGCATACTAACTATATCCATACTATGACAAATAAGCATACTATATACTCAATTCACGTCGCAAATAGTACAGTTAGTATGAGTATCCGAACACAATGACACATTGTTTAAACAGTGTTTAGAGGTTTCAGCTATTGTGCAAGTGGGTGGTTATCAAAATTAATGCAGTGTGACAAATTAAAGGGTGATGTTTTTAGCTGTTTATAATTCTGAACATTTGAATGGTGTTATTTCAGTCTGAACTGTACTCCCATTGGGGAATATTGACAATATTTGACATTGATAGGGCCAATTTTGTTTTTTGTTTGTTTGGATACAGATACATACAAGAGTGTTGAAAAAGCAGTGTGCCAGATTGGAACCAATGCTCGAGCAATGTGCTCCAGAGGCAGTGGCTTAGACCGCCCTAAGCTTTTCAATCGAAACCAGGAACTTGCTCACATTTCCTCTGTGGCGTTTTGGCATTACTAAAGGGATAGATCAGGATTTTGACAATGAAGTCCTTTATCTGCTTCTCCAGAGGCAGATTAACTCGTGGATAACATTTTTGTATGTCTCTGTGTCCAGTATGAAAGAAGTTAGTTTTGCCAGCCAATGCTAACTATCTTAGCATATGCTAGCTGTACCCGAAGACTTAAATCCTGAACTATCCCTTTTTAAACTTGACATTTGCTCTTGTTTTGCAGGAGGTCGAGGCTCTTTTTAAAGGAAAGAACTTACCCAAATTCATAAATTCTGAGTTTGCCTACAACGACAACTGGTTCATCACCTTTGAATCAGAAGCAGATGCACAACAGGTAAGGAACATTCTGGAATGTCGCACCATTGCATGATCATAGCTCTTGATTTTGTACTTTTCCCCTGCACGTCATAGCATGTTTTAGGATGGTAGGGCTGGTCTGTGTTTGGTTTACAACCGCTAGTTGTGGCCATACAGGGTTTTATACTGGCCTTGAGCTTACGTCCTTCTCAAACTGAAGATATATTTTGTGCTGTTTCTGAAGTGTTCATTTAACCTTTTTTTTTCTAGGCATATCAGTATCTTCGTGAAGAAGTGAAAACCTTCCAAGGGAAGCCTATTAAGGTAAGCTAATTCGTGTTTTTTGTGTTAATTAACCTTAACTTCACCCATTTACTGTACTTTCTGGAGTATGGGGCTTCAGAACCTTTTTCTGTCTACATAAAAGCAACTAATGCTTTCCCCCAAACGACTTCCAGTGGATGATAACAACAATTCAATCTACAGTGTTTGTGTGGGTTCATTTAGAGTTGACGTGAAATAATACCCTGGAGAAATGTGGCTAATTTATTCAAATCTCTGTGTACTGCTTTGAAACATGCCTACTTTGAATATTTGTTTTTGAGGAAAAATCAATTTTCTAAGGAACTCTAAATTCTAAACCCCAATCAGGCACGGATAAAGGCGAAGGCAATTGCTATCAACACTTTTATGCCAAAGAATGGCTACCGCCCGGTGGAGGTCAACCCATATGCTCAACAGCAGCAGCAGCAGCAGCAACAACAACAACAGCGTTACACCTCGTACTACATTCCTCCAGTGTACAGCCCTCAGCAACAGTTCCCCCTCTACAGCCTTATCACTCCACAGGCCTGGTCAGCCACCCACAGCTTCATAGACCCTTCACTGGTGAGGACAACAGTCATGCACACACCCACCTACAAACCTACAATACAGACTAGGGTTGCAGAATCCCCAAAATTCTGATTGGGAAATTAATGGATTTTATGCCTTTTCTCTCCTGATTCTGTGAATCTTCTCACCGGTGTTTCTGGAAAACCTGGGAATTTTAGATACAAATTAAAAATGTTTGAGAAATTACCAGGATTTTTCAAACCTACCACCCACAAACCTACAAGACATCAAATGAGAGATTTCATAACTTCACTGTATGATATGCTACTAGAACTCCTATAAAAGTAATTGATTTAGTGTTTCCTTCTATATTCAACAGGTTACATCATTTCACAACACCCAATTCATCAATGGATTTACAACATCCCATAGTTTTAAACCAGCGACGTCTCCTCTTGCTGGTGTTAGGCACTACTCTCCCAGGAATAGGTGGGTACACTGACATTCCATCTAATGTACACGATACTACCAAGAATGTCCACATGACTGTGCTTGTATTATAGAAAGTGAATGGGGATACCTGTTCTACTCATTCAAGTCAATAATTCCATAATGTGTGCTCATTCCAATTCTATGGAATGATGTAGGATCTTTAAACATTATTGATCAGTGTTTCTTGTGGCATTTTTCAGGAATCACACTCACAATAAACCTCACCTGAGGCCCACAATACCCAATGCAGATCAGCGTGGCACAGGGCTCCTGGACAACCCCACCATCTTCAACTTCCCCACAGAGCGCATCCTGAACGGGGTGCCCCGGGGTTCCCCCCAGACGACGCGGCTCCTGAGCCAGAACAGAACCAGGTTACCCCCCTCCACCATGACCTACCCTAGGAGGGACATCGGTACGGGTCGGGTGGAGCCCGTCAGCACCGACTACTCACTGGGCATGGGCCGTGGAAGGTAAGTGATCATCCACTATCTGCATGAGCTTCACCACCATAGACATCCATAGTTTGTGTCCCAAATGGTACTATATTTGTTATTTAGTGCACTACTTTTGACCAGTGCCCATGGGACCCAGTGCGCTGAATATGGTGCTATTTGGGACGTATTATAATTTTACGAGAGGGAGCATGGAGCTCATGTTTTGGAATTGAAATCTAAGGCTAAATTGTGCTTCAAATAGATAAAAAAAGTCAGTGAATCTTTCAAATGTTCTTTCTCTTAAAGGACAAATATTTATGGTTCTAGGAAAAAGAGGGATGACAACAAGTTTACAGTAAGTACATATTTTTTTAATATCTCCTCTTAAATTAGTCTTTGACTTTGAGAAAGATCCATCAGTACTGATGCTGAAGACTGACCTCTCCTGACTGAATGTTTGTATTGCAGGGATGTTGTAGGTATGGTTGCCAGGCTGGCTTTAGCACCCTGGCCTACATATTGCGCTCCTTTTGACCCGCCATATAGGTTCTGGTAAAAAGTAGTGCTCTATGAAGGGAGTAGGGTGCAGAGGTTGTTTTCTCTGACTCACTGCATTGTGCCGACTCCGGTGTTGCTTAGGGAGTGGCCACCCTGTCTGACGGTGTTTGATGCTGTTTTGTTGTATAGAGAGTGGCCACCCAGTCACCCCCTCCTCAAAAGCCCCCGTCCCCCAGCTTTGAGCTGGGGCTCTCCAGCTTCCCCCCCCTGCCTGGGGCCGCAGGCCACCTCAAGACCCCTGACAACATGTTTGAAAACAGACTGGCCAGCATGGTAATAGGAGCCACAAAGGTCAGGGTCAGTATTTACCACCACAAGCTGTCATCTCCAGGCCACCGTACTCTGTGCGTCCCAAATGGCACCTTATTCCCTATGTAGTGCTCTACTTTTGACCAGGGCCCATAGACTTCTGGCCAGGGAATATGGTGCCATCTGGGATGCAGCCAAGCTCTCATCTCCAAGCCAACGTAGTGAATCACTTAGCTCAACATTTCAGCTTTGCTGTCAGTAGGAACCTGATGTGTTGTTTTTCTCACCCCGTTCCAGAATGTATGTGTTGATGCCAGCGGTGCAGGCGCCCTCCTCCCTTCAGGAGGACCCAAAGAGCCACTGAGGACTTTCACATCTCCACAGCCCCCGAGCCTCCTTACTGCTGCTCCCCAAGCCCTGACCCTAGCACCAGCCTCGGGCCTTGCCCCTATCCCCACTCCCTCCCAACCCGCAGAGTGAGTATATGACACGTGTGTTTCAACCCCCCCACACACACACTATTTCTATTTACAAAAACATAACTTATTTTATTTTTCATATCATACAGTATCTTTTCTCTCACACTTGTCTCTATTTCCTCATCAAACATGCCAAACACGATAGATACAGTAGCTTGGTGTAGAAAAAAAATGAACAGAACTGACTTAGCAGCATTTCATGCCCTACTCGTCTTTGTGAATGAATTGTGAGATACTGTGTGTGTTTCAGGGAAGTGAAAGTTCCGGAGGCGAAGCAGAAGGAGAACCGGGTCTCTGTGGAGCTGGTCACTGACACCCTATACACTGCTAGCAAATCTGTTCAAGTCAATGGGGCTGCTACAGTAAGTGCTGGTTCACCAAAGCATTTAAACAACCAGGTGCAATTATTGATATTAGCTGATCTAGATCTTTTGATAGGTATAGATGCTGACTTGTGGTTGGTAAGGACTGTGTTTCTTATTTTAATGCATGTCAAACCAGGGTGCGTAGTCAATGTCCTATGAAATTAATCATCTACAATCTATCTTTTTTTTGTGTGTTCAGGAACTGCGAAAACCCTCTTACGCTGAGATCTGTCAGAGGATTAAAGACCACGCTCCGACACTACAGGCCCCTAAAGAGGCCAAGCCAGCCAGCAGCGCTGCCTCCGCAGGAGAGGAGAGGAAGTGCCCTGACGCAGCTCCAGGGGACAGGGGCGAGCCCAAGGCCCCCCGAGAGACATACCCAGGCTCCTCCAAACCTGCTAACCCAGGCAGACCCCGAGAGGTCCGGAGACCAACCGGCCGGTGGCCCTCACCACCTCCCCACCACCCAGGGAAGGGTCCCAGCAGCAAAGATCTCAACACCCCCCCAAAGTACCTGCAGTAACCCCCAACTGCAATAAAGTCAATTTCAAAACAAATGTGTGAGAGGAAAAACATCTGGAAAAAGTCAGGGCTATTGAAATACAACCTATCCCAAAATTATCAGTCAGTCACAGCATAGAGAGGATGTGTTTCTGGATCAGGGCTTACTGACAATAGCACCTCAGTGTGCATGTAGAGAACCGTTCATCTTATTTATTTTTTGGGAGGTTTATTTCATTTGGATTTTTTTTGCATTATTTTGTGTCAATCAGTCAAATGAACTCTTGTTCAGATTAGTGGGATAAATTCATATGTCCAAACTGCCTTCCAAGATAATATTGTGAGAGTAGGTAGACTGGAAGCCACCCAGTGAGTGAATGAAAGGAAGTGGATGAGTAACGGAATAGCGGTTTAGATCTTGTTAGTTGTGGGGGGTGTTTCTGTATGTTGTATGCAGTCCTAAGATGTAATGTGATTCCATTGCAGGATGAGATGATCAGTCAGTCATCAGATTGGCGTCCCAAATGACACCCTATTCCCTAAGTAGCGTACTACTCTCGGTCAAAAGTAGTGCACGACATACGGAATAAGGCGCCATGTGGGACGTAGCCATAATTGTTTTTACATATTTACATTCATATGCAAGGTCAACTAGTCTAGTGTCATTTTAGACTTCACTGAAATCCACAGAAGACTTACTTTCTGAAGGATTTCTGAGATTCTTTTTGCCAACACGGAACTCTTTGTCATTGTAACACCAGCATATGAGGAGAATACATTTATTTGCATACTGGTTTTGATTGTTGGTACAAGTACCTCTAGTTGTTGCGTGCTGGTGGTTTTAAGAGCGCCAAAGTCTTTATCTGGTATTTCTTGTGGTAAACAATAAAATGTAGTTTTCTGCTATCCCATTCACAGGAGTCTGTTTCCTAGCCGTATAAAGCACATTGATAGTTAGGCCTATTAGAGAGAGGTACTATCAGTGTCATTAGAAATCTACATGTATTTTCATCTCAGAAAAAAAAGCATAAATTCATCACGTGGTGGCTATTGGTGACTCTACTCCTTCTAAATTTAGCTGTGAAACGAGCATGTCAAAGACTAGTTCAGCGGGCACATGTTGGCAGTGGAGGTGGCTGGGCTACTATAAGGAGTAGGCAGTAGGGTTTTGGCAGGGTGCAGTGACTTCATTATTTCAGATAGCTATGGTGCTAGAGGATGAACCTGGAACGTGTTACTTCAATGAATCTGGTACTGTACTTAGAAAATAATACTTGATACATGTCGTCAACTAAACTTTGCACTATTTGTTTTGATTCTGGACATACAGAAGCAAAAAGGGAACATGTGAATCTAGTTTCATATTGTCTGAAATGTAAAGAGGAATATTGAAACTGCTGAATGTCACATTATAAGCCCTTTAAAATATCAGTTCTACAACAAATGTAGTTGTTTTCTCCCTCTTGGAATTCAACTTTTCTTTTCATTTGACTTGTGCATTATTATTAAATGTTGTGGCAGGGTAATCAGTTTCAGAAGATCTAAATGTTGACTAATTTGATTTAACCTCTACATGGAGAAATTCACACGAGTTAAACTGTTTGTTTACTGCCATGTAAATGCCTACTAGACATACTTCCGTGCAGGATAAAAATAACTTTAGTCTTTAGTTATTTTCTTTTGTGCTCACTTTCATTGATTTAAACCTGTGGAGTTCCACTAACAATGGCTTATTTTTGCAGTGGTGTTTTATTTGATTTTGTTTTCCATTTTAGGTAGTGAATTATGAAACCACTGGTATGTGGTGTTTTTTTCATTTTTTTTTTATAAAGCGGTTTGTTTATTCAGTATTACAGTAGCAAATTGTAATGTGGGTTTACACCTTAGATCAAAGGTTCCCAAACTATGTCCTGTTCTCCCCTCCCCCCCCCCGGGTGCACGTTTTTGTTTTTGCCCTAGGACTACACAGCTGATTTGGATTAGCTATGTAGTGCTAGGGCAAAAAACTAAATGTGCACCCAGGAGAGGGGACCCAGGACTGAGTTTAGGAAATCCTGGTGGCTCCAAAACATTTACAATTAAGTAGAATTGGTTGAAAGGAAGAAGTGGGGTTTTTCCTTCACTACAAATGTTAGATATTAAGGTAAAAGATGAGGCAGCCCTTTTAGAATGAAGGTATAGCTTTAGTCATTGGGTGACACTCAGAAAATGTGAGTAGTAAACTGCACCCTGTGAGCAGGCAGAGTATTCCCTTTGACCTGTTTTGGATGCTGTAAACCTGAGCAGCCACTGAGTCCTTTCAGTTTGGACAAATGTTAGGCCGAGCAGGCAGCACTGTTGGGTTGTTCCAACACCTTCCCCTCCATACAGTAGAAATGCCCAGTTTATTTTAGCATGGTTTTCTTCTGGAGATTTCACCTGGCTCTCCATACAACAACCATATAGCTTCCAAATTCCCCTCTGTGCTTTGTATAAATCTCTAAGTAGAAAAAAAGTGGAACCTGTGTGCTTCTTTAGTGTCTCATTGACGTCTTCCTGCAACAAGGAGCTACCCTGGAGTACTCTGCTTAGAAAAGAGGACTTAATTCGGAGAGAGGAGACATTGCCTGTATTGATAGTCATTGTTGCTTTTGATTTGCATGCCGTTTGGTTTGCAAACACATTATTTGGGGAGTTTGATTCTGAAGGACTGAGATGCACTTATGGGCGGTCTTAAATGGCAGATGGATTATTTTTTGTCGTTTTTTTTTTTTTTCTGAGATGGTATAAAAGACATGTTGTACCGCATCTGCTTATTTAGAAACCAGTGCTGTTTATTCCATGAGATATCATTAAAGTTTCTTTTCAAGAAAAAAATATATACAATTTTATATATTTTCAAATGTATAATTTCCATCCGGTGTTTAAAAACTTGAATTTTATTTAAACTTGAAAATGACTTTGCCTTAACTTTTATACGAGACAACGTAGAGTTAGTTTATTTTTTTTCAAACCCCGACATGTTACTAAGGGAGACGCATGGAAATATTTAGTCATACCTAACGTCAGAAGTCTTACTTGGTCTTAAAGTACAAATCTAGCAGCATTTTGGTTTTGTAAAATTTATCTTGACTCTCTTTTGGTTAACTTTGTTCCTTTGTTTTTATTTTCTGTTTGTTTTGGGGGGGAAATATAAATCCTGTAAATGCAAAATAGTCAATACTGTATCAAATATGTTCTTTGAACTGTGTGCTTTGCTTGTACAGATGTAAATAATCAGAAAATATAAAGAGGTACCTTAAAATGATTTAAAAAAACATATATTGATCTTGTTGAACTATTAATGTCGCTTTTGAGCTGGATGTAGGATATCTAAATGTTTGAATTTCTTAAAAAAAAATGTTCTGATGTGAAGAATTGCGTCTGCCAATGTGGGCAGGTTGTCTGATTGTAACTTTTTAAATGTCATACTCATTCAATTTCCATGTGTTTTCTCAACAAACAGGTGTTTGTTTCTGTTGTTTAGCCCCTTCACTGTGCACAATGAGAAAAGGGGAGAAACTACCTGTTGTACAAATACATATCTTCAAATGACAGTACAAAGTCCATACTCTGTCCTGTGACAGACAGCTTATATCAATCTGATGTGTGATTTGGCCCATAAAACAATTCTTTATGAATCACAGTAAAGCACATTTGAAGCACAGGAACATCAAATCTTTCACACACAACCAATGTCAATTCCTCAACAGCATACGGTATAATTTGTTTGGCGCAAATTGATTAAGCATGGTTGATATTCTGTAATTTTGTTTTTATTTGAGTTTTTTTGTTTTTCATGAAAATGTACATCAACGGAACTTTCGTAGCCCCCAGAAGTAATAACTGTACTTAGTTTTTTTTGGTAGGCTTTACCAGTGTAGACTCAATCATAATAGTGTAGATATTTTTTACACTTCTCATTTTCTTGCAGAAATATTTCTGGCACACTGTATAACATACTGTGCATTGTCTTTTTGTATAATTTGATCACACATGTGGACTGTGTTTAATGTGGCAAAAAAACTGTGCCATTTAATTTGTTTCAGCCTGGCAGTTTGTTTGACTTGTACATAATATTTAAGCGCCTGCCATTTATATTTTGATATTTGTTGTTACTCATGGGAAGTGTAGCTGGTCCAGAATTATAAAACTGGGAATTAAAATCTGATACCACTGACATTAGACAAAGTACTCATAGCAACCTGCATCTGACCGGGCTTATGAAGTCGGCATGATTGTCTGTAAATTTAAGCTGGTCTATGCTAGTAGGCCTATCTAATGCAAAATGCTAATGCTGTTGTCTTTGTAGATTGGGTATGGATATGTTATCAGGCTGGGCACTGTGGGTGTGTGTGAGTGTGAAGTGTACCACCTGGGGTCAGCAGAAGTATAAAACACAAATGCAAAGTTGACTGACAGTCAAGTTAACCCAAGGTTCATTTGCCAGCTAGGTGTGTGCAGCATGATGAGAAAATGATTTTTCATTCAATGTTATTGGTTCATCTCTCCAGAAGATGATGGCACTGCTTACAGTATGAAAGACTGACTGAACTTGTGTTGAACTTTTTCTTCTTTCTTTTGCTCGCACTACTAAAGCCCTGTTGTAATGTTCGGGCTGTTCTCCTTGTGTTACTGTACACAGACAAAGTCTCTCATATCAGGCCGTCTCGTTCTCCTTGCCCAGTTCGCTTCGATCTGCTTCGTCTCACCAGTTTGACAGTGCCATGTATTTTTTTGCAACGGCTACAGCTTGTTGTAAGTTGACCTTGCTTCTAACGTGATGTGACAATGCACCAACTGACTGGAATGAGACACAGCCATTGTCTCACTACCAACTCACTGTGGTCAATTAACTCATTTTTACCCATACCATGTTACGCTAACAGCAGTGGACAATCGCTGACTTTATGGGAGAGAAGAACCTATGAACATAACAGTAGTTCATGGAGGTATCTGAGTGCTTTTGATTTCTTACCTATTCTTCCATTAAGACTGGAATCAAGCGTACATGTTAACTATTGATAATTTAAGTTACTCTTGTGTCATGTTAAGCTGTCTAATTTGGAGGGAAAAAATGTAGCTTATTGAAAAATAAAGATTTAGGCACTGTTATTGAGTTCTGTGTGTGTGTCCCATATTCTGGGATGTCTGGGGGCTGATCAAGAAAAAATATAAAATTGTATTTATCACATGTGCCAAACACAACAGGTGTAGGTAGACCTTACAGTGAAATACTTACAAGCCCTTAACCATCAATGCAGTTGTTAGAAAAATAAGTGTTAAAGTATTTACTCAAACTGAAGTATAAAAATAAATTAAAGTGCAACGAAATAACAGCAGCGAAGCTATATACGGGGGGGTACCGGTACAGAGTCAATGTGTGGGGGCAAAGGTTAGTCGAGGCAATATGTAGGTAAAGTGACTGCGTAGTTAAACAGTAGCAGCAGTGTAAAAATGGGGGTGGAGAGGATCAATGCAAATAGTATGGGTATCAATTTGATTAGCTGTTCCGGAGTCTTAGGGGGTAAGCTGTTAAGAGGCCTTTTGGACCTTGACTTGATGCTCCAGTACCGCTTGCCGTGCGGTAGCAGAAAGAACCGTCTATGACTAGGGTGGCTGGAGTCTTGGGCCATTTTTAGGGCCTTCCTCTGACACCGCCTGGTATAGAGGTCCTGGATGGCAGGAAGCTTGGCCCCAGTGATGTACTGGGCCGTACGCATTACCCTGTAGTACCTTGCGATCAGAGGCTGAGCAGTTGCCATACCAGGAGGTGATGCAACCAGCCGGGATGCTCTTGATGGTGCAGCTGTATACCTTTTTGAGGATCTGAGTGCCCATGCCAAATATTTTCAGTCTCCTGAGGAGGAATAGGCGTAGCTGTGCCATCTTCACGACTGTTGGTGTGTTTGTTGGTGATGTGGACACCAAGGAACTTGAAGCTCTCAACTTGCTCCACTACAGCCCCGTTGATGAGAATGGAGGTGTGCTCGGCCCTCCTTTTCCTCTCTAGTCTACAATCATCTCCTTTGTCTTGATCACGTTGAGGGAGAGGTTGTTATCCTGGCACCACACTGCCAGGTCTCTGATCTCCTCCCTATAGGCTGTCTCATCGTTGTCGGTGATCAGGCTTACCACTGTTGTGTCGTCGGCAAACTTTAATGATGGTGTTGGAGTCATGCTTGGCCATGCAGTCCTGGGTGAACAGGGAGTACAGGTGGGGACTGAGCATGCACCCCTGAGGGGCCACCATGTTGAGGATCAGCGTGGCAGATGTGTTGTTACATACCCTTAGCACCTGGGGGCTTCCCTTTGTAGCCCGTAATAATTTGCGAGCCCTGCCACAGCCGACGAGCGTTGGAGCCGGTGTAGTACGATCTGGATGAATATTCAAATATTCTGAGAAATAGAGGCTTGAAAATGTGAAATTGACATGGTACATTTGACACAACCAATGACCTATATTCAAGCTTAGCTTTCTAAAAGAGGCAAAAAACATTTATCAAAATTAGCTGGCTAATTTAACGATCCTGCTTTCAGAGGGGTATACTACAAAGCAGGATCAATTAGTTAGCTAGTTTACGTGCCTAAATCATTTGAAAAAAATTGTACAGTACCAGTCAAAAGTTTGGACACCTACTCATTTGAAGGTTTTTCTTTATTTTTACTATTTTCTACAATGTAGAATAATAGCGAAGACATCAAAACTATGAAATAACACATGGAATCATGTAGTAACCAAAGAAAAATGTTAAACAAAACAAAATATATTTTAGATTCTTCAAAATAACTACCCTTTGCCGTGATGACATCTTTGCACACTCTTGGCATTCTCTCAACCAGCTTCATGAGGTAGTCACCGGGAATGCATTTAAATTAACAGGTGTGCCTTGTTAAAAGTGAATTTGTGGAATTTCTTAATGCGTTTGAGCCAATCGGTTGTGTTGCGACAAGGTAGGGGTGGTATACAGAAGATAGCCCTATTTCGTAAAATACCAAGTCCATTTATTTGACAAGAACAGTTCAAATAAGCAAAGAGAAATCACAGTCCATCATTACTTTAAGACATGAAGGCCAGTCATTGCGGAAAATTTCAAGATCTTCTTGAAGTGCAGTCACAAAAACCACCAAGCGCCCTGATGAATTTAGCTCTCATGTGGACCTCAAGAAAGGTAAACCCAGAGTTACCTCTGCTGCAGAGGTTAAGTTCATTTGAGTTACCAGCCTCAGAAATTGCAGCCCAAATAAATGCTACACAGAGTTCAAGTAACAGACACATCTCAGCATCAACTGTTCAGAGGAGACTGCGAGAATCAGGCCTTCCTGAGTGAGTTTCTGGACAGAAACCACTACTAAAGGACACCAATAAGAAGAGACTTGCTTGGGCCAAGAAACAGTAGCAATGGATATTAGACTGGTGGAAATCTTTCCTTGTGGTCTGATGAGTCCAAATTTGAGAATTTTGGTTCCAACCACCGTGTCTTCGTGAGACGCCGAGTAGGTGAACATATGATCTCCACATGTGGGATTCCCACTGCAATCCCCACCCCGGAGGAGGTGTGATGGTGTGGGGGTGCTTTGCTGGTAACTGTGATTTATTTAGAATTCAAGGCACAGTTAGCCAGCATGGCTACCACAGCATTCTGCAAGGACACACCATCCCATCTGGTTTGCACTTAGTGGGACTATCATTTGTTTTTCAACAGGACAATGACCCAACACACCTCCAGGCTGTGTAATGGCTATTTGACCAAGAAGGAGAGTGATGGAGTGCTGTGTCAGTTGACCTGGCCTCCACAATCTCCCAACCTCAACCCAACTCATTCAAGACTGTTGGAAAAGCATTCCAGGTGAAGCTGGTTGAGAGAATGCCAAGCGTGTGCAAAGCTGTCATCGAGGCAAAGATTGGCTACTTTGAATAATATTAAATATATTTTGATTTAACACTTTTTTTGGTTACTAAATTATTCCATATGTGGTATTTCATAGTGTTGATGTCGTCACTATTATTCTACAATGTAGAAAATAGTAAAAAAATAAAGAAGAACCCTTGAATGAGTAGGTGGTCCAAACTTTTGACTGGTACTGTACTTCAACTTGAAATGGGTATGGTCTAATTGACTCAACTACCAACCACATACAGTATCGTTAAGCTTTCTTAATAAATGGTTGTTCATTAATGTTGGCTGGCTAACTCATTGACCCTTATTTGTAGTATAGCTTTGTGGTATACACATCTGAAACACCCCACCACAGCTGGTGATAGTTGACAATCTATAACAACTGAAATTGCAAACCCATTCAATCTGCACAACGTTATGCCATGTCCATGAGCCATTGTCCAAAAACTGAAAGGTGGTTTGCACACACAGAAATAGAAGTTCCAAAATGCATTTTTTTGTTTGTTTTTTTGCAGCAAGGGAAAAATTAAGACGCACCAAGACATGAGCCATTGTCCATCTGCCACATCATATACATGCCTATGGGAGTACTTTTCTCTATTCCATTTGAAAAACTAGCCACAAGGTGGCAACATATTCCCACAAGAACATCTTGGAGAATTTCTTCCACAGCACACCACAATCCTATTAGGGTAAATCAGTGTATCACGCCCCACACAAAACAACAGGCTTCTTCATCCACCCCTGATGGGTCCACAGTTTGATTTGATCCAACAAATGGTGATTGTCTTGCAGCTGCAGACATTTGGTGAATAAGAGCACGTTCTTCACACCCCTTTTCCCATGTCATGGCTGTTTTGCATTTTGGGTGTCCCCCCCAAATGGCACCCTATTGCCTATATAGTTCACTACTTTTGACCAGAGTCCTATGGGCCCTGGTCAAAAGTACTGCACTATATAGGCAATGGGTCTTGGTCTGTTTCCTATTAGTGTACAGCTGTTGAGAGATCAGCATAAAGGAGTGAGTGGGCTTACAGTTTTCTTTACATAATCTTTGGTGTGTATGCACTACTCTGGCCTTCTTGGTTTGTATGCTCTCCTCTGACCATCTTGGTTTGTATGCTCTCCTCTGGCCATCTTGGTTTGTATGCTCTCCTCTGGCCATCTTGGTTTGTATGCTCTAATGTGTCCACCTTGGTTTGTATGCTCTCCTGTGGCCATCTTGGTTTGTATGCTCTCCTATGGCCATCTTTGTTTGTATGCTCTCCTCTGGCCATCTTGGTTTGTATGCTCTCCTATGGCCATCTTAGCACTATCATCATTGGTCAGATGGCTCAGACAGGCCAGATTCAGACCATCTGTCTTAATGTGTACAGGCATCCTGGGATGTTACACCACCCCAGCGTCCTCCAGGAGAAGCCTGAGAGACCGGGACTGGGCAGCATATTTATCAGAAGAAGCTTGTGTGACGGCCGATGGCAAAGAAACTGGATCGGCCATTAGTTGGGGGGGTTGGATGTTAGGCTTTACAAGAGCCAGTGTGGTAATGTAGGTCTAATGTAACCTGGTCCATTCTCGACAAATACTGGGTCATTATGTTGCAGTGTTCAGCCACAGGACAAAAATATGTCTGGATTTTGAAATGCATTGAAAGGCTTATTGTTATTATCTCTAATGAGGGACACTGCCGGAAACCTTCAGCAGCTCTAATGTGTCTTAGGGTTGATAGTACACCTGTGGAGAATATTTCTCAGGTTACACCACACCACAATAGGCTTGGGGTAAAATACTGATAGAACTCCGAAATATGGGGGAGGGACAGTGTTGTGTAGGTTCCTTTCTAAATGTAAGCCGTTACTAGTTACCACTCCAAAATTGTAATCAGTAACCAAACTCTAACGTTATCTGATTAATTTCCCCTTAAGAAGCATTAGAAGAAGACAAAAAGGTCCATCAAATGCATTTGTTGTGTCATCATAGTGGACTCAGGTGGAACAAACTTAAACTTGTGCTTTTTTTTCAATGCTGAATTGAGTGTCATTGAGAAAACAGAAAGGTGTCATCATGTATTTTTTCCGCAAACATCCTTTCTAAATGTAAAAGTAATCCAATCATCTAGATTTCAAAGTATCTGCAATCTGATTACAATATTTTTTTTGCTGGTAACGTAACTGACTACAGTTAGTTTTTTGTAATCAGACTACATGTAATTAGTTACTCCCCAACCCTGGGGAAGGAATGTGTGTTGGCTTCATCTGAAAAGCAGAGACAGTGCAAGAGGGTCAGTGAGACAAGGACAGTCATCCTTTCCTCACCCCGTTGCCAGCAATATTGCCTCAAACAATTACCAGTGTATAACAGACTTTACATGTAGGCCTAACCAGCCAGTCAAGCTACAATGTCATCTTGTGATGTGACTATTCATAAATCCATGATGTTATGGAATGTGATGACTCAGAGTGAGTGAGTCCCACTCTCTTTCTTAAAGGGTCCAGCCTTATCTCCAACCCCTCTCCAAGCCAACCCATATTGTTTATTTAAAAAAAAATCTTATTTCCAAAGACGGCCTACACCAGCCAAACCTGGACAATTGTGCGCCGCCCTATGGGACTCCCAATCACGGAAGATTGTGATACAGCCTGGATTCGAACCAGGGTGTCTGTAGTGACACCTCTAGCCTGAGATGCAGTGTCTTAGACCGCTGTGCCACTCAGGAGCCCTACAACCCCTATATAGGCTACGACCCCTCACTTCAAACCCTGATTTTGCACCCTGAATCCTGTGAAATATATACCAGACGAGACCATTCTCATACAGTAATGATCAGCAGAAAACCGCTTAGTCAGGCCAAATATTTTATATATATATATATATATGGACACACCTACTCATTCAAGGGTTTTTCTTTATGATGGGAGTGCTGCATCAGATGACCTGGCCTCCACAATCACCCGACCTCAACCCAATTGAGATGGTTTAGGATGAGTTGGACCGCAGAGTGAAGGAAAAGCAGCCAACAAGTGCTCAGCATATGTGGGAACTCCTTCAAGACTGTTGGAAAAGCATTCCAGGTGAAGCTGGTTGAGAGAATTCCAAGAGTGTGCAAAGCTGTCATCAAGGCAAATGGTGGCTACTTTGAAGCATATCACATATAACATATATTTCAATTTCTTTAACACTTTTTTTGGTTACTATATGATTCCATGTGTTATTTCATAGTTTTGATGTCTTTACTATTATTCTGCAATGTGGAAAATAGTAAAAATAAATACAAATCCTGGAAAGAGTAGGTGTCTCCAAACCTTTGACTGGTACTGTATACGTGTGGGGGGGGAGCTGGTCAAAATGTTTAATATTTGAATGCTCTTTGGAACAGTCAGTGATGTTCAACCGGGCCAGTGATGTTCAACCGTCATTCTTCTGCATGGAGGGGGTAATTCTTCGACCAGTTCTTAAAGTGGACATTTGGCGCCCTCCACAGGATTCGAATGTGGGCTCTTGTGTCTCAAGCATCACGTGAATGTGTGACAGCACAGAGTAGTGAGAGCACGCAGTACTAGAAACTGGAGGCAACGTTGGTTGAGTATCCCTCAGTTGCACTTTCAGACATTGGAATTACAGCAGCAGTACCTTTTCTTAATAGAGGGACAACCAACCATGGCGGGACTTGAATAAAGACCCGAGCCGAGCGATATTCGCCCAAACACTTTCCGCATTTCGATTTCATACTCAAGTCGCTCCTCTTTTGCCCAATGCATCGGCGCTCTGTGGAGAAAGGACAGTGTTGAAACACTTTACTGGACTCAGTGAGAAGAAGAGAAGAGAAAGCCAAGTAATTTTAAAGCAGAATGGCGGACCGTGATACGTTACCCCTTCCTTTGGAGGTGCGAACCAGACTTGCAGAGCTGGAATTGGAGTTATCAGAGGGTAATACATATTTAATATCACCAGGTTATAGTTATGTTTAGCAGAATTTGCCGAGTAACTGACATTCATTCCTGCTGATAAAAGGGAACGCGGTGTGGGAATTAATGGAAGGAAATAGAGCATTCAATGAGCAGAGTGATGCCGCAAATTCATGCGGAGCAATATCACGATTATTTGCTGGCTACATAATATCAGATTCGTTGTACTTTTGTATCACATCACCGAGTGCACTGTGTTCTAATCAGATGTCGCATATTAGAAATATAAACATTGTGACAAATCAAGAAGCCTTTACAAAATTGATATCAGTGCCAAATGTATCAACTGATGGAATTTTTTTGATTGATTCAAGGAATTGTCGCGAACTAAATGATGAGGAATAGGCCTACATATTTTTCGGCGCTACAAAGTAGCTAGCCCACTTTTAATTCTATCAGTGTTGTCTAAACGTCACGTTTATCATGACATTTTAGAATTTCAAAGTGGCTTTTGAAGACAGAAAAACACATTGATTCTCATTATTTTGCTTGTAAAGTTGACCATGGACTCAACTATCCTACAGTCTATGGTCTTGCAATTTGACATGTTCTTTCAAATTTGTTAGAGGCCTAAATTGTAACGGACACTGAGTGTCGTTTCGGGTGCCGGAGCCGTTAGCAATGTTTTTCTAGTTTCTCATGGGGAGGCGTGAGCATTGAGCAAGTATCCTGTTTATTTGGAGAGCTCACCCAGCTAGCACATTTGGTTCCTTGAATGTTGTGGGAACGTATGTTTTTGGTTTCACATTGGTTGTGAGGACGAAGCTGTACGTTTCCTGATTGGTAAAACGGAACGGGTTTTAAAACTATTCAGAGAACAAAGGTGAACATTTCGCATGTTTTGTGAACATACATTTTTAGGTTGCAGGGAGGTTCTGAGAACGTTTTACTTTGGTTTCCTGAACGTTTTCCTGGGAGGTTTTATTAACTCTGAGAACTGAAATGATAGATTATTTAAGGTATTTTTTAATAACATTCTGAGAACCTTCTTTAAATGTTGTGAAAGTGTTATGAAAACTTTAAATAAACACCTAAGAATGAAATGTAAAGGTTCATTTAAAGATTTTTGAATAACTTCCTAAAACATTCACAGAATGACTTAATAACACTGCTATCTTATTTTGGGTAAAAAAAACAACAACTCCCAAGCACAGATACAGAAGGACACATGAAATGAATTTGCTTAGGCAATAATCATGCAAACTGTTTATTTTATTTATTGTGACACTGCATCAGTGAGATTCGAACCCATGATCTTCTTTTCTCTATAGACAGGTTAGCTGACAACTTCACGGAAAAACAACGCTTGTGATTCAATGGGATAGAAGTCTGTTGTGATTCTGTGTGGCCAGATAGCTAGCAACAATGTCAAGAAACTTTCACGTGGGAAGTCGTAGGTGGCTTGTTTCAGCTAGTTTTATCTTGTTCTTGATACCATGTCTTGTATTGAGTTGTATTGATTGATGTCACATATATGCTTATATAACTACAATTCGCTAGCTAGCTAACCAACAACAGTAACAATATATTTGAGACAAGTGCTCATTGGAAAAATGAATTTGCTTTTAATAAACATTGGATATTAAATATAGTTTATATATGTTGTCAAGAATCTAAGCCAACCCCATCTGTTTTTCCCATAGTTGTGCATGCATAGGTTGGTTGTTTAGCAACAAAACCTGTCTATCCCTGGAATTGGTCCACTGCTCCACCAGGATGGAGCTAGCGTGCCATTTTTTTTTTACGCATAGAAAGCTGTTAATTTTTTGTTTATTCGAACAGACCCCATTTCAAAGGAAACAAACACTCATTAAGATCAGGTGTGGCCAACACACCTGAACACAAGATAAGATTGTTTTGTTGATACTGAGAACAGAATGTAAATGTTTAAAATATATATTTTTAGAACATTTTCTGAACGTTACTAAAGTTTTCTTGATTTTAATTGAAAGTGTTCTTAATGTTCTGAGAATGGAATTTAAAGCTAACTGATGTCAATGTGTAGAATAAATATTTCAGAACATTACCAATAATATTGACAAGAACTAAGAGAACCATAAATTCTCTGAACGTTCTAAGAACATCGCTTGAGTCACAATTTTTTAGAACATTCCCAGAATTTACAAAAAATATTAAATTAAATATACACAATCGGAACTTGTATGGAAGTACTGAAATTCACACAGAAGAATGTTGTTTCTTAATGTACTTGGAAGTATACTGAACAAAAATATAAATGTAACATGTAAAGTGTTTATCCCGTGTTTCACGAGCTGAGATAAGAGATCCCATAAATGTTCCATATGCACAAAAAAAGCATATGCACAAATTTGTTTACATCCCTATTGGTGAGCATTTCTCCTTTGCCAAGATAATCCATCCACTTACATTTACATTTAAGTCATTTAGCAGACGCTCTTATCCAGAGCGACTTACAATTTGACAGGTGCGGCATATCAAGAAGATGATTAAACAGCATGATCATTACACATGTACACAATAAAAGACAACTCTATAATGTGCAGTTTTGTCACATAACGGATTGCCTCTGAAGTTTTGAGGGAGCTTGCAATACCTAGTCAGTTGTACAACTGAATGCATCTTCTCATTTAACACAACCCCTCTGAATCAGAGAGGTGTGGTGCCTTAAATCAACATCCATGTCTTCGGTGCCCAGGGAACAGTGGGTTAACTGCCTTGCTCAGGTGCAGAATGGCAGATTTTTTTACCTTGTCAGCTCGGGAGTCGATCCAGCAACCTTGCGGGCCTGGCCCAACGCTCTAACCACTAGGTTACCTGCCACTGATTGCAAGAATATCCACCAGAGGTGCTGCCAGATAATTTAATGTTCAATTCTCTACCATAACCTGCCTCCATCGTCGTTTTAGAGAATTTGGCAGTACGTCCAACCGGTCTCACAACCACAGATCATGTAACCATGCCAACCCAGGACCTACACATCTGGCTTCTTCACTTGCGGGATTGTCTGAGACCAATCACTTGGACAGATGAGTATTTCTGTCTCTAATAAAGCCCTTTTGTGGGGAAAAACTCATTTGGATGGGCCTGACTCCCAAGTGGTTGGGCCTATGCCCACCATAGGCTGCGCCCCTACCAAGTCAATTGAAATCCATAGATTAAGGCATAATTAATTGATTTCAATTGACAGGTTTACTTATATGAACTGAAACTCAGTAAAATAGTTGAAATTGTTCAGTATATTTGAGGACATTACCAATGTCAAACCAGTTGGAGAACTTTCCTAGCACATTAAACGCAATTTAAATGAAATGTAATGTTTGGGAAACATTCTGTTTTAAAGTAATGAAATACCAAGAATATAAAGCTTTTTTTTTAAGTTCTGAAATGTGCTCAGAATTTTCAAAAGCCAAGCAACTATCCTGCACCATTCCCAGAACATTGTGGGAAGGTTGTATGCAAAATAACCATAGGACGACCACGTTCTCACCAAGCTCTATGAAACGTATGGTTCTCAGAACATGATGTGATAGCTGGGCAGCCAGAGATTTGAACACTGAAACGGAACAGTCTTTTCTGTTCTCTGTTGCAGTTGGTGGGTGTAGACAGCATCAGCATCTTACCAATGCAATCATTCAAAAATAAATACATAGAAAATGTTCCATAACAATATCAAAGAAATGCAAAGGCTAAATGCAGAGTTATTTGAGTTTGAATAAGGGCATGTTCTTTAAAAAAAATGTCCATTGCTCAGTCTATTCAAATATTATCTTGTTTAACTAGGCCTAATTGAGTCTATAGCTGTGAGGACAACCTTGTGGGAAGAGAAGGGAATCTAACAGACAACCAGTAACTTTGGATAGGTAGTCGATGTTACCAATATAAGTTGAAGTTAATGTCGTCATGCTGTAATAAGTGGAATAATTCTAACAATTACAGGGTAAACTCACTTCCTCCCGATTCATGTGTTTTAGAAACCAGGAATCTACTTGGTTATGAGAGTTATTCAGCATCAACTGTAAACGCCTTCTATAGAAATAAGTTGGGTGCTCTGCATTATTTATAAGCTTTATTAGGCAGATGCATAGTTATTCACCTCCTCTCACATTTTTGAGCTATATTTACAGATCAGCCTCTTTTGACTGGGATTCCTGAGAGCAAATGTCTTGTTATTTGTAGCTAGTGATAGTGCAGCTCAACTCACATTTCAGCTTGTATTAATTTGGGCTTTATGGATCAAGCATCTCCAAGTAAGACTGCTGATTTTTGGATCAGTTTTACCTTTTGGATTACAATGAATAAAAAGCCTACATGGACAGAGGGGGGGGGACTGATCCTACATCAGCACTCCTACTCTGAGATGCTTGATATGGCCCATGGTTGGGGTTCTAGGTGGTCTGCAAAACATGGTTACTGTGTCATTGACTCATTGCAGAAGTGCTATGTGAGCTGATGGTATTCACACGCTCTCTTGAGGCTCGCACACATCGCACTGAATGTGGATGTAGCGTTCGTCTGCCGATCGTTCAGCGCGCTGTTTTAGGAACCACGATAGACGTCGGACTGCTGACATTTTTAATGCGATTCTACATGTGAAGTCGGTGCGCACTCGGTTTGCAAATGATGTTCAGTGGTGCTAAGTACTCTCGGCAAGCAAAAGCTATTGGTGTGTCTGAGCCCTTAGTGTATGCTCAGCTTAAAGACAGCGACATCACAGAGTGTTGAAGAAGCTGCTCCCGGTTTCATTATTCCTAAATGAGCCATTCCACACATGGAGGAGCTTCCCAAATGGCACCCTATTACCTATTGGTCAGAATTAGTGCTCTAAATGGGGAAATAGTGTGGCATTAAGAACGCTACCATGGAGTCGTATGGGAAATCTGATCCTGGTCAAAACAGGTACATACACGACCTGCCATGCTGCGAGTCTTCCTGCTGTAAACCAGGGAGATTTGTGATGTTTTTTGTATGTGGATAGAGTATTAACGGAGGTCAGTCAGCATGGCATGGGCACAACATGTCAGCAGGTGTCCGGACTGACGTAATCTGATTGTCAGGTGAATGGTAACCTCAAACCAGTCCAGCAGCTGTCCACTTATTGCACCTTGGCTTATTTTAGCCAGGGGTTTAATTCTCTGGATGCATTCCCTATATAGTGCACTACTTTTGACCAGGGTGCTGTTCAAAAAGTAGTGTGCTATGAAGGGAATAGGGTGCCATTTGGGAAGTAGGTTCTGACTGTCAGACAACTGATTTACAAGCTAAGCGCTTATACTGTTTTATAGTTTTACTGAGGCTGAAGTCTGTAGGGATTAGAGGTCGTCCGATTAGGATTTTTCAACACCAATACTGATTATTGGAGGACCAAAAAAAGCCGATACCGATTAATCGGCCGATTAATTAATTGATTTATTTGTAATAATGACAATTACAACAATACTGAATGAACACTTATTTTAACTTAATATAATACATCAATAAAAATCAATTTAGCCTCAAATAATGAAACATTTTCAATTTAGTTTAAATAATGCAAAAACAAAGTGTTGGAGAAGAAAGTAAAAGTGCAATATGTGCCATGTAAAAAAGCTAACGTTTAAGTTCCTTGCTCGGAACATGAGAACATATGAAAGCTAGTGGTTCCTTTTAACATGAGACTTCAATATTCCAAGGTACGAGCTTTTAGGTTGTAGTTAATATAGTAATTATAGGACTATTTCTCTCTATACCATTTGTATTTCATATACCTTTGACTATTGGATGTTCTTATAGGCACTTTAGTATTGCCAGTGTAACAGTATAGCTTCCGTCCCTCTCCTCGCCCCTACCTGGGCTCGAACCAGGAACACATCGACAACAGCCACCCTCGAAGCATCGTTCCCCATCGATCCACAAAATCCGCGGCCCTTGCAGAGCAAGGGGAACAGCTACTCCAAGTCTCAGAGCGAGTGACGTTTGAAACGCTATTAGCGAGCACCCTGCTAACTAGCTAGCCATTTCACATCGGTTACACCAGCCTAATCTCGGGAGTTGATAGGCTTGAAGTCATAAACAGCTCAATGCTTGAAGCATTGCGAAGAGCTGCTGGCAAAGCGCACAAAAGAGCTGTTTGAATGAATGCTTATGAACCTGCTGCTGCCTACCATCGCTCAGTCAGACTGCTCTATCAAATATCAAATCATAGACTTAATTATAACATAATAACACACAGAAATACAAGCCTTTGGTCATTAATATGGTCGAACCCGGAAACTATCATTTCGAAAACAAAACGTTTATTCTTTCAGTGATATACGGAATCGTTCCGTATTTTATCTAACGGGTGGCATCCCTAAGTCTAAATATTGCTATTACATTGCACAACCTTCAATGTTATGTCATAATTACGTACAATTCTGGCAAATTAGTTTGCAACGAGCCATGCAGCCCAAACTGTTGCATATCCCCTGACTCTGCTTGCAATGACCGCAAGAGAAGTGACACAATTTCACCTGGTTAATATTGCCTGCTAACCTGGATTTCTTTTAGCTAAATATGCAGGTTTAAAAATATATACTTCTGTGTATTGATTTTAAGAAAGGCATTGGCGTTTATGGTTAGGTACAGTCGTGCAACGATTGTGCTTTTTTTTCGCAAATGCGCTTTTGTTAAATCATCCCCTGTTTGGCGAAGTTGGCTGTCTTTGTTAGGAAGAAATAGTCTTCACACAGTTGGCAACGAGCCAGGCGGCCCAAACGGCTGCATATACCCTGACTCTGTTGCAAGAGAAGTGACACAATTTCCTAGTTCAAAGAAATTCATGTTAGCAGGCAATATTAACTAAATATGCAGGTTTAAAATATATATACTTGTGTATTGATTTTAAGAAAGGCATTGAAATTTCTGGTTAGGTACACGTTGGAGCAACGATAAACCTTTTTCGCGAATACACACCGCATCGATTATATGCAACGCAGGACATGCTAGATAACCTAGTAATATCATCGACCATGTGTAGTTAACTAGTGATTATGATTGATTGATTGTTTTTTTATAAGATAAGTTTAATGCTAGCTAGCAACTAACCTTGGCTTGTTACTGCATTCGCAATAAAGGCAGGCTCCTCGTGGAGTGCAATGTAATCAGGTGGTTAGAGCGTTGGACTAGTTAATTGTAAGGTTGCAAGATTGAATCCCCGAGCTGACAAGGTACAAAGCTGTCGTTCTGCCCCTGAACAAGGCAGTTAACCAACTGTTCCTTGGCCGTCATTGAAAATAAGAATGTGTTCTTAACTGATTTGCCTAGTTAAATAACGGTGTATAAAAATAAAATAATATTAGTCCAAATCGGTGTCCAAAAATACCAATTTCCGATTGTTATGAAAATTTGAAATCGGCCCTAATTAATTGGCCATTCCAATTAATTGGTTGACCTCTGGTAGGGATGTAGTAGGATCTAATACTGTATACATACGAATCACTAGTAAAATTTGCCATAACTAAAGCAATTAGATCGCCAAAGAAATCATCCTCATGTAATATCTTCTCCTGATATGTTTTTTTTTTTACAGAGGCTGTAGGGATGTTGAACTCTAAATATACACTGAGTATAACCCCTTTTTCCCTCAGAACTGCCTCAATTTGTCAGAGCATGGACTCTGCAAGGTGTCGATAGCGTTCCACATGGATGCTGGCCCGTGTTGCACACTTTCTATTTTATTTATTCATTCCTGTTCTCACACCAGTACTGTATTGACAAAGCTATGGCATAACAGTTGTACTGTCAATAGACTCAATTGCTTTTATCCACTTGGTTAACCTCACTCGCTGGTTCCACCAAATGGAAGTTGTTCAACTCCCGAGCCTAACACATACAGAAATTTGATACGTCATCGTGCAGACAGCGCTGTTAAATTTCCCTGAATAGCCAGTTCTTCATAAGGGATGAGATGTAGAGATAATTTTGCCCGCCTTTAGAGTTTCATACACCAACCTCTCCTTGGTCACATCTGGGTCTGATCTGTTGCCCGTTTGAGACCTCAGACGTTTGTTGTTTTAAAGCCGTACACCTCAAGGAATCCTCTCCCTAAATAAAGTATTTTCCTCACTGTACTAGCTAGCTACTGGTAATTACAGCTCAGTCTGCTCTGTTTTGAAGCTATAGACCTACAGTTGAAATATGAAATAAAGTGCCTTCAGAAAGTATTCACACCCCTTGACCTTTTCAGTATTTGTTGTTACAGCCTGAATTGAGAAATGTGTTAAATTGAGATTTTGTCACTGATCTCCACATAATACCCCATAATGTCAAAGTGGAATTATTATATATATATATCTTTTTTTACAAATTAATAAAAAATGAAAGCTGACATTTGACTGAAGTTTTCAACCCCTTTAAGGCAAGCTTAACAAACTTCAAGAGTAAAAATGTGCTTGACAAGTTAGTTGAGTTGTTTGGACTTTACTCTGTAGGCATTAATGGTGTTTAACATGATTTCTTTAATGACTCCCATCTCTGTACTCACACAATTACAGTGCATTCGGAAAGTATTCAGACTCCTTGACTTTTTGTTGTTGTTACTTAACAGCCTTATTCTAAAATTGATTCAATTGTTTTTTTCCCCCTCAATCTACACACACACACACACACACACACACACACACACACACACACAAACAAACAATATGACATAGCACCTTTGGCAGCGATTCCAGCCTCGAGTCTTCTTGGGTATGACGCTACAAGCTTAGCACACCTGTATTGGCGGAGTTTCTCCCATTCTTCTCTCCAGATCCTCTCAAGCTCAGGTTGGATGGGGAGCGTCTCTGCACAGCTATTTTCAGGTCTCACAAGAGATGTTCGATCGGGTTAAAGTCCGGGCTCTGGCTGGATCACTCAAAGACATTCAGACTTGTCCCAAAGCCACTTCTGCGTTGTCTTGGCTGTGTGCTTAGGGTCGTTGTCCTGTTGGAAGGTGAACATTCATCAAGTCTGAGGTCCTGAGCACTCTGGAGCAGATTTTCATCAAGGATCTCTCTGTAGTTTGCTCCGTTCATCTTTCCCTTGATCCTGACTAGTCTTCCAGTCCCTGCCTCTGAAAAATCCCCACAGCATGATGCTGCCACCACCATACTTCACCGTAGGGATGGTGCCAAGTTTCCTCCAGACGTGACGCTTGGCATTCTGACAAAGAGTTCAATCTTGGTTTCATCAGACCAGAGAATCTTGTTTCTCATGACCTGAGAGTCCTTTAGGTGCCTTTTGACAAACTCCATGCGGGGCTGTTATGTGCCTTTTACTGATGAGTGATTTCCATCTATCTACCATCTAGGAAGAGTCTTGGTGGTTCCAAACTTCTTCCATTGAAGAATGATGGAGGCCACTGTGTTCTTGGGGCCCTTCAATGCTGTAGACATTTTTTGGTACCCTTCCCCAGATCTGTTCCTCGACACAATCCTGTTTCGGAGCTCCACGGACAATTCGTTCGACCTCATGACTTGGCTATTGCTCTGACATGACCTTATATAGACAGGTGTAGGCCTTTCCAAATCATGTCCGATCAATCTAATTTACCACAGGTGGACTCCAAGTTGAAGAAACACCTCAAGGATGATAAATGGAAACAGGATGCACCTGAGCTCAATTTTGAGTGTCATAGCAAAGTGTCTGAATACTTATGTAATTAAGGTATTTCTGTTTTTTATTTGTGCAAACATTTCTAAACCTGCTTTTGCATGGTACTTTTGATGTATTGTGTGTGGATGAGGGGAACAACAAATATTTAATCATTTTTAGAATAAGGCTGGAAAAAGGGAAGGGCTCCCGAGTGGCGCAGCGGTCTAAGGCACTGGATTACAGTGCAAGAGGCATCACTACAGTCCCTGGTTTGAATCCAGGCTGTATCACATCCAGCCGTAATTGGAAGTCCCATAGGGCAGCGCACAATTAGCCCACTGTCATCCGGGTTTGGCCGGGGTATGCCTTCATTGTAAATAAGAATTTGTTCTTAACTGACTTGCCTAGTTAAATTAAATTAAATAAAAAAATAATTCACTGTATATGTAAGGTCCCTCAGTCGAGCAGTGAATTTCAAACGCCGATTCAACGACCAGGGAGGTTTTCCAATGCTTCGCAAAGGGCACCAATTGGTAGATGGGTAAAAATTAAAAAAGCAGACATTGACTATCCCTTTGAGCATGGTGAAGTTATTAATGACACTTTGGATGGTATATCAATACACCCAGTCACTACAAAGATACAGATGTCCTTCTGAACTCAGTTGACAGGGAGGAAGGAAACTGCTCAGGGATTTCACCATGAGGCCAATGGTGACTTTAAAACAGTTACACAGTTAAATGGCTATGATAGGAGAACTGAGAGTGGATAAATTGTAGTTACTCCACAATACTAACGTAATTGACAGAGTGAAAAGAAGGAAGCCTGTACAGAATTAAACTATTCCAAAACATGCATCCGGTTTGGAAAAAGGCACTAAAGTAAAACTGCAAAAAAAATGTAAAAAAAGTATATTTTGTACATGAAGGACTATGGAGTTTTTTAAAGATCCAAAGAACGGAATAGATCTAAGCACAGACAAAGTCCTTGAGGAAAAACTGTTACAGTCTGCTTTTCAATAGACACTGGGAGACAGGACAATAACCTCAAACGCAGACCAAATATACACTGCAATTGCTTACCAAGATGACGTTGACTGTTTCTGAGTGGACTAATTACAGTTTTGACTTAAATTGGCTTAAATCTATGGCAAGACTTAAATGCTGTCTAGCAATGATCAACAACCAACTTGACAGAGTTTGAAGAATAAAAAAAAACAATAATGGGCAGATATTGTACAATCCCAGGGTTACCTAGAAAGACTCACAGCTGTAATCGCTGCCAAACGTGATTCTAATATGTATTGACTCGGGCTTGAATACTTATCTAATCAAAAAATATACATTTTGATTTTCCATTTTAATAAAAAATAAATCGTCCACTTTGACTTTCCAGAGTATTTTGTGTCGGTCGTTGACATCCATTTTAATCCCACTTTGTAACACAAGAAAATGTGGAAAAAGTCAAGAGGTGTGAATACTTTCTGAAGGCACTGTAGGCCTATTGTATCATTCCAAATGGCACCCTATTCCCTGTATAGTGCACTACTTTCGACCGGGGCCCATAGGGTGCCATTTGGGACTCTTGGTCTGCACAGAGTAGGCACATATCATCCTATGTTTTATTCCTGGAATTGTTGGAATGAATACACATCAGCATTCTGTATGAAAGTCAGCCTGCCCTTGACTGACTGTGTTTGTATGGAAGACATCACGACATGCAGCAGGCTACAATACTTTAGATATGTCTAATGCACTTTATTTGGAATGCATCAATTCAGAGAGAATTACCCTGCAGATCAATTTATACAGTAGCCAAGGAAAATAGAGAATATCTCATAGTCGTGGTTATAAAGAACAGTGCTTTATTTTGTTCTGGATAAAATCTGACATTTCTCTTCTTTGTCTAAGTGAAGTGCATTTCTACTCTTCATTTTTAAAAGCAAGCAACTCACAATTCTACTTTATGAAAACAGAATAATATTGTGGAGGGCGACGGAGGATAAAATGACCTTGATTCATTTTGGCAGCCTCCCTAGTGTGTCGTACAGCCTTGCTCTCACTCTGTTTGAATGTTTAATTCTATCCGTGGCATTTCACAGAATATGTCACAGTTGCGAGTCAAAGTGCCATAATGTGTGGGCCTGGTGCTGAGTTATGATGACACTCTGCCTTCTCTCTGGCAGTTTTCAGTTGGGATCAAAATCAGGTGCAGCCAAGACCTTTGGATTGAGATTATGGCAAGTTAGCTGCCCCTCCTTTAGAGACGTAATGATTTTAAAACGTGCCAATAGTGGCGTAAGTGCTCACTTCTCTATCGCGTTGCCCTATTGATAAGGACACACACCAGCATACCTGCGACGGTCACAGTGAATGCTACGAGGCATGTCACGGATAGTCACTCATAGATATAAAGAGAAGGCATGTCAGTGTTCACTGTTTATCATAGAGAATGAGTTATGACAGGCTAGGGTCAAGGTCCACAGAAAAGGTCAATAGAAACCTTACGGCATCATCACTCCCTTTCTAGTAGTCAACCTGTAGTTGCCTGGCTATATTTGTTTTCATCGTCCTGATCGCTGTCTTCGCTTTCACTGCCTGTGTCCAAATGGCACCCTATTTCCTTTTGTAGTGCACTACTTTCGACCAGGGATCATAGGGCTCTGGTCAAAGTAGTGCACGATATAAGGAATAGTGTGCCATTTGCGGCTGTCTCTGATTCAGCCAGATCCCCCCCCCCCCCCCATGTCCCTGCTGCTCTTGCTTTTGGAGTGGCAGTTGCCATAGCAATGGCTTTTTCCTCCTCCCTCCTTGGCTGTGGGTGACTCGTGGGGAAAGTTGTGAGTGATGATGGCACTGCCCCTCCGAGATGGCACAGAGGTTGTGTCATGTTGAGGACACTCCGGTGTCTTGTTGAGTTGATGCTTGCTTGTGAAAATGACATGCAATGCCAGGGTCTCGGAGACTGCGTTGCCTGAAAGTATTCTCTGGTCTTCTAGAGGCTTTAGTTCTACATTTCTGAGGTTTTGTGTTTTACTGTCCGTGCCTCACCATTGAATGAACAGGATTTTCAGCAGTTAGTTTCAGTACAACCATAAACCATCAGAAGTGACATTCCCATTTGATTTTGAATTGTAACGTTTATTGATTCACAGTCATGGTTACATAATACATGAATTGTAAGTCAGATCATATGGGGTAAGGACTTTCTCTCTTTGTCCCCTTCTTAGATGTTTCATAGCCAGTATTTAAGTCACAATTGATTCTGAAGACTTGTCCGTCATTTAACTTCAGACGTGGTACTGTTGGTAGGGCTGGTCGGTATACTGTATTTTACTATACAGTGCCTTCAGAAATGACTCAGACCCCAACCACTATCACCACCACCTCCTCCTCCTGTGTTAGAGCATGTCAACCCGTCTATGTCCAGAATGCTGTCAAAGCCAAACAAATGACTTTTGTTCACCATCTGACATTTCAGTGAGCCCTCAGACTTGTTGTTCTCTCCCCTGGCAGAGAGGGGAAATGAATATTTACACCATTGCCTCCAAAGGCTGCCTTCAAGCATGTGAAGTATGACAGCTGATGACAAACATGTAGACTAGCTGGAATGTCTTTGTGTGGTGAAAATTCCTAAAAGGTCTATTACTGGTCTTCCCTACCTAGGAATTTGCATCGCTCCTTTCATGATACATGGGCTCCGATACGATGCAGGAAGGGTACATTTTAGTTTGAAACGCTTCGATGTGATTCGGTTTGATTAGGGAAACTAATTGATATGATTCGATGTACTTTTTGTTTTGCATGAACACATCAATTTTCCATTTTAAATAAATTAATATCTGCTTCTGTTGTGAGTATAGGACCTGGGCCTCTCTGAGCTGGGCCTCTCTGAGCTGGGCCTCTCTGAGCTGGGCCTCTCTGAGCTGGGCCTCTCTGAGCTGGGCCTCTCTGAGCTGAGCCTCTCTGAGCTGGGCCTCTCTGAGCTGGATCTGTCTTAGATTACTCCTCTAAACTGAGTGGCCCTCTTAGGTGTGTGTGTAGGCACCTGAGCTGAGCCATAGGGCAGGCTGAGCCTTTACCACCCCACTATCAGATTAGGGGTGGGGGCAATTTATGCTTTTGTCCCCCCACTTTTTATGAGAAATCACCCCCTGATTAAAAAAAGAAAGAAATGTTTTGAGCTAGTATTATGTCAATATTTCTCAAAAACAGATATTTTAGACCATTTGGAATTGTACAGAGACTTCTCCCGCTCTGACCAATAATTGCGACCCATGCACAGCTCACCAAAATAATTGATGTCCTTTATGAAATTACCCTGTTAATGTAAAAGTGACCAAATACATTATTTTTTTAAACAAAACTACCAAAAATGTTTTTAAGGTGAACCTAAACAATAAAAAAACAAATCTGATTGATTGAAAACCCCAATCAGCAGTTGGATGTGAGTTGACACGTTTGAAACATTTCTACAGCACATTTGATAATGGTATCAATGATCCAACAAATTGCATATGTTGTCACTCACTAATAAAGCCTGTGATTTGACATCGCGAAAGCCATTTAACAAGCATCTGAATGCTGACGGCAGGGTTTCGGTCTTGAGTCTGATCTCGAGACCACATTAGGTGTATGGGTCTTGTCTCAGTGTGTGATAGATTTTTCTACTCTGCCTCCTCCTCCATGCTGCACTGTGGGAACCACACATGCGGAGTTCATCCGTTTACCTACTCTGCGTCTCACAAAGAGACGGCGGTTGGAACTAAAAATCTCAAATTTGGACTCATCAGACCAAAGGACAGATTGCCACCGGTCTAATGTCCATTGCTTGTGTTTCTTGGCCCAAGCAAGTCTCTTATTATTATTGGTGTCCTTTAGTAGTGGTTTCTTTGCAGCATTTCGACTATGAAGTCCTGATTCACTCAGTCTCCTCTGAACAGTTGATGTTGAGATGTGTCTGTTACTTCAACTCTGTGAAGCATTTATTTGCGCTGCAATTTCTGAGGCTGGTAACTCAAATGAACTTGTCCTCTGTAGCAGAGGTAACTCTGGGTCTTCCTTTCCTGTGACAGTCCTCATGAGAGCTAGTTTCATCATAGCGCTTGATGGTTTTTGCGACTGCATTTGAAGAAACTTTCAAAGTTCTTGAAATTTTCCATATTGACTGACCTTCCTGTCTTGGTGATGATGGACTGTCTTTTCTCTTTGATTTTTTGAGCTGTTCTTGCCATAATATGGACTTGGGTCTTTTACCAAATAGGGCTATCTTCTGTATACCTCCCCAACCTTGTCACAACACAACTGATTGTCTCAAACGCATTTAAGAAGGAAAAAAATTCCACAAATTAACTTCTAACAAGACACACCTGTTAATTGAAATGCTAGTTAACCTTGTCAGCTCGGGGATTTGATCTTGCAACCTTTCAGTTACTAGTCCAACGCTCTAACCACTAGGCTACCTGCCGCGATAAAAAGTCCCTCTACTTCTATTCGAGGTGAAAATGATTAACCAGACACCTTATCGATAGCAACAGCTCATGGTCCCCTGGAATCAGATGGTTTTTTTTGTCTCAATGGAGGAACGTAGTCAGAGAAATGCTGATGAATGTCTTTCTCGAGCTTAGTGTGCAACTGGTTCACCTCTGATACTCACAGGCAATGTGTATTAGAAGAGATTTCTGAATGTTCTTCGCCCAGCATACACCCCTCGAAATAGACATGCTTCATCTACTAATTTGCTGGATGCAGAGTTCAACAGAGTTCAAGTGAAGGAAAGCAAATCATCAAGAAAGCAGACTGTATTGCAATCATCTCTGATGGGTGGTCGAATGTTCGTGGGCAAGGAATAATTAACTACATCATCTCCACTCCTCAACCAGTATTCTACAAGAGCACAGACACAAGGGACAACAGACACACCTTTCTCTACATTGCAGATGGGCTGAAGGCAGTCATCAATTTGCACTGGTGACAGACAATGCTGCGAACATGAAGGCTGCTTGGTCTAAAGTGGAGGAGACCTACCCTCACAACACTCCCAATGGCTGTGCTGCTCATGCATTGAATCTGCTATTCAAGGACATCATGGCAGTAAAAACAATGGGTACACTGTACAAGAGAGCCAAGGAAATGGTTAGGTTTGTGAAGGGTCATCAAATTATAGCAGCAATCTACCTCACCAAGCAAAGTGAGACGAATAAGAGCACCACATTGAAGCTGTTGTGCAACGCCTGTTGGGGTGTTGTTGTCATCATGTTTGACAGTCTCCTGGAGGGGAAGGAGCTTCTCCAAGAAATGGCCATATCACAGTCTGCCGATATGGACAGCCCCATCAAGAGGATTCTCCTGGATAATGTATTTTGGGAGAGAGTGGTAAGCAGCCTGAAACTCCTGAAACCTATTGCAGTGGCAATTGCACGGATTGAGGGAGACAATGCCATCCTGTCTGATGTTCAGACTCTGCTTGCAGATGTAAGAGAAAAAATCTGTACTGCCCTGCCCACTTCACTGTTGCTCCAAGCAGAGGAAACTCTGCAGTTCTGAAAATACATCAAAAAGTTTGAAGACTTCTGCCTGAAGCCCATACACGCCGCAGCGTACATGTTGGACCCCAAGTATGCTGGCAAGAGCATCCTGTCTGGAGCAGAGATCAACAAGGCCTATGGTGTCATCACAACCATGTCTCACCGCCTTGTCCTGGATGAGGGCAAGGTTCTTGGCAGTCTGGTGAAGTACACTTCCAAGCAAGGGCTTTGGGATGGAGGTGCAATATGGCAGTCGGGCCAATATATCTCATCAGCCACCTGGTGGAAGGGACTTTGTGGATCTGAGGCTCTTTCCCCTGTTGCCTCCATCCTCCAAATCCCACTAACATCAGCCACCTCAGAATGCAACTGGTCCTTGTTTGGGAACACAGACCGACGCATGTAACAGGGTGACCAATACAAGGGTTGAAAAATTGGTGGCCATCCGGACAAATTTGAGGCTTTATGAACCTGACAACGAACCATCCTCAACAAGGTTGGAAAGTGACAGTGAAGATGAGGCCCCAAAGTCTGATGTTCAAGACGTGGACATTGAGGAGGTCCAGGGAGAAGACATGGAAGCCTGACAGGAAGACAACCACAGCTTTAGTTTCTAAACTATCATTTTACAGATGTATGTTGAAAACATTTTTGGGAGATCCAATGGATCATTCAATATTCCCTTTCTTTTGTTGTTCAGTGAAATCATCCCATGTGCAAAGTCAACTTATTTAATTAAAGTTCAATTTGTAACTAAATCAATTTTATGTTTCTATAGAAGGGATTTAATCATTTGCAATTATGTCTACTTATGATGAGGTAAAAGGTCTCCATATAATATGGTAAATATATCAAATGCAAACAACATCTACATTTTAAATGGTTTTAATGTTAATTTGCATATTCCCGTTAATTCCCACGGAAAGTTTCCACCTCTGAATATTTCCCAAAATGTGCAACCCTATCTGACCGTCATACACAGTTACATGCATAATGTTAGATGGACTACTGAACTGAAGGAGAGGACTCATCCATTCAGTCACAATGATATGAGAAAAAAAAGTGAGCTGGCGATTCATGGCTTTTGAATTTGTTTTCTGACCGCTGTATGATTCGTTTGGATCGGTTTGGGCTCCCTTGGCCTGATGCACTTGTATCTTAAACATTTGAACTGTGGACCGATGTGTATCGCTGAATCTTTACATCCCTACTACCTAGCTCTGTGGATATAGCCAGATGCTCTCTTTACCGGCCACTGTACCAGTTTCGTTCCAAATTGCACCCTGTTCCCTACATAGCGTAGTGCGGGTCCTGATCAAAAGAAGTGCACTATATAGGAAATGAGGTCCCATTTTTAACATTTAGCAGACGCTCTTATGGTTAAGTGCCTTGCTCAAGGTTACATCAACATATTTTTGACCTAGTCGGCTCAGGGATTCAAACCAGCAACCTTTTGGTTACTGGCCTGACACTCTTAACCAGTAGGCTACCTGCCACCCCTAACCACAGCCTGGGTATGCAGGGGTTTAAGTCTGTCCCATCTCCAAGTGAGCATTTCTAAATCCTATAATTTTCATTGGTCCAGACCGCTGTTTGGGAGTTTATACGACATGACGGTTCTGATGTAAATGGCTGGATACCCAGCTCAATGCAAAACTGGCTGAAACGTTCAGGAACACGTAGCTATAAATATTGTATTCCTGACTCCACAATTCATTGGCCAAATGTATGATTCTTCTATCTTTGTAATTGTGTGTCTGCTTTATGTTATATCACCTAGTCTATAAAGACGTTGGTTGTTGTTGGCAGGCATTTACACTATTTTGCTTTTCAGGCAAGTCTCATATTTAAATTCAGACATTTCTCATGCCACCCTGTTTGAGAAATAGACGCCTCACAAGTCCTCAACTGGCAGCTTCATTAAATAGTACCCGCAAAAATATAGTCTCAACGTCAACAGTGAGGAGGCGGTTCCGGGATGCTGGGCTTCTTCAGTTTCTTGGCAATTTCTCACATGGAATAGCCTTCATTTCTCAGAACAAGAATAGCCAGACTAGTTTCAGAAGAAAGTTCTTTGTTTCTAGCCATTTTGAGCCTGTAATTGAAACCACAAATGCTGATGCTCCAGATATTCCAATAGTCTAAAGAAGGCCAGTTTTATTGCTTCTTTAATCAGAACAACAGTTTACAGCTGTGCTAAAATAATTGCAAAAGGGTTTTCTAATGATCAATTAGCCTTTTAAAATGATAAACTTGGATTAGCTAACACAACATGCCATTGGAACACAGGAGTGATGGTTGCTGATAATGAATGGGCTTCTGTACGCCTATGTAGATATTCCATTTAAAAAATGTGATGTTATTTTAATGGACCAAAAAGGTGTTTTTCTTTCAAAAACAAGGAAATTTCTAAGGGACCCCAAACTTTTGAACGGTAGTGTATATAGTACCAGTTAAAAGTTATAACCAACTCATTCCAGGGTTTTGATTAATTTGTACTATTTTCTCCATTGAAATAACACATATGGAATCATGTAGTAACCAAAAATTCTTAAAACAAATTTGGGATTCTTCAAAGTAGCCACCCTTTGCCTTGATGACAGCTTTGCACACTTGGCATTCTCTCAACCAGCTTCATGAGGAATCCTTTTTCAACAGTTTTTAAGGAGTTTGACCATGAAGGTCTGATTCATGCATTCTCCTCTGAACAGTTGATGATGATGTCTGCTACTTGAACTCTGTCCCAAGAGGAGTGGAAGTTCTCCGTGGACCTCACAGAGCCTTTGTCCCGAATGGCACATTATTGCCTAGGGTGCCATTTGGGACGCAGCCTGCAGCCATCGCTGAGAGTAGTTCAGCTTTATTAGATTCAGACCTATTTAAACTGAATCAGTATCTTGTGCAATACAGCCTGCAACTGTCTGGACGGGCAAAGGTTTGAGCTCATCTACACTGAGCTCTGTGAACACTCCATGTTGGGATTGTGTCACACTGCCCTATTAAAAACAGTATATGTTGTTCTTTAAGGTCCCAGACAAAACATTTGGTTAAAATTTAATTATTAACCGAGTTTGGTTGAGCTGTGGGAGGTTTGTAGTAGATTACTCGAACAAGGAAATGAAATTATTAATCATGGCCGTTGGGGAGAGTGGGGGAGGCAGGGGTAATCATTGGAACTGTAAACTAACCTCACCTATACAATGGGATGGGATCTCATAAAAAGGGAAATGCAGAATCTGAGGCATTTGTCATCTCCATGTTTTGAATGTTGGGATAAGGCCATTGTTGCACTACTTATTTTCACAGTTGGGGAGTGCTGGATTCTGTCACCCCAGAAATCCCACTTTAAATGATGAGCCCTTGCAATATGCTGGCTTCAAAGCAAGTAGAGAATGAATCAAGCGAAAGAAAATTGTTGTGCCATTTGGAACGCATCCCATGCTTTTACTGGTGCCTGTGTGGCAATGAAGTAGTAAACGTTCCCCAATGAAAGGAATGGGAATGTCCCTACATGGCCTTTAACGCCCCACCCTATCCCAAACACGGGTTTCTATTGAAACGGTTTCCTACCAGGCAAAACAAAAGGTGTTCCATGTTTTATTTGGGGGATCAGACAGGGAATGAGGCATGGAGGGGGTCAAAAAAAGATGGAGTTATTATGGGCTTAGTTCCACTTAAGGGAATTATTAGCGGTAGACAGAAACACAGAAAACACAATCTAGCTTGTGAAACCATGTTATCAAGTAGCCTAAAAGCATCTCAGAATTACACTATGCTCTCTGTGCTAGAGTGTATGTCAATTCAGAAGTGTGTGTGTGTATATATGTGTGTATGTATATATGTACCAGTCAAAGGTTTTCTACATTGTAGAATAGTGAAGCCATCAGCTATGAAATAACACCTATGGAATCATGTAGTAAGCAAAAAAGTATTTAAAAAATCAAAATATATTTGAGATTCTTCAAAGTAATCACCCTTTGCCTTGATGACAGCTTTGCACACTCTTGGCATTCTCTCAACCAGCTTCACCTGGAATGCTTTTCCCAACAGTCTTTAAAGGAAATCCCATACATGCTGAGCACTTGTTGACTGCTTTTCCTTCCCTCTGCGGTCCAATTCATCCCAAACCATCTCAATTCGGTTGAGGTCGAGCGTATCGCTGAAGAATGCTGTGGTAGCAATGCTGGTTATTTGTGCCTTGAATTCTAAATAAATCAGATTGTGTCACGAGCAAAGCACATCATCACCCCACATCATCACACCATCTACTTCATGCTTCACGGTGGGAACCACACATGCGGAGATCATCCGCTTACCTACTCTGTGTCTCACAAAGACACGGCGGTTGGAACCAAAAATCACAAATTTGGACTCATCAGACCAAAAGGGCAGATTTCCACCGGTATAATGACCATTGCTCATGTTTCTTGGCCCAAGAAAGTCTCTTCTTCTTATTGGTGCCCTTTAGTAGTGGAGACCCAGAGTTACTGCTGAATAGTTGATGTGTCTGTTACTTGAACTCTGTATTTATTTGGGCTGCAATTTGAGGCTGGTAACTCTAATGAACTTATCCTCTGTAGCAAAGGTAACTCTGGTTCTTCCTTTCCTGTGGCGGTCCTCATGAGAGCCAGTTTCATCATAGCACTTGATGGTTTTTGCGACTGCACACAATTTACCACATTGACTGACCTTCATGTCTTCAAGTAATGATGCACTATCGTTTCTCTTTGTTTATTTGAGCTGTTCTTGCCATAATATGGACTTGGTCTTTTACCAAATAGGGCTATCTTCTGTATACCACCCCTACCTTGTCAAAACACAACTGATTGGCTCAAATGCATTATGTAGGAAAGAAATTCCAAAAATGAATAAGGCACCCCTGTTAATTGAAATGCATTCCAGGTGACTACCTCATGAAGCTGGTTGAGAGAATGCCAAGAATGCTCAAAGCTGTCATTAAGGCAAAGGGTGGCTACTTTGAAGAATCTAAAATATAAAATACATTTGAATTTGGATTTGTTCAACACTTTTCTGGTTATTACATGATACCATAAGTGTTATTTCATAGTTTTGATGTCTTCACTATTATTCTACAATGTAGAAAATAGTAAAAATAAAGAATGAGTAGGTGTGTCCAAACTTTTGACTGGTACTGTGTGTGTGTGTTTGTCTGTGTGTTTGTCTGTGTGTTTGTCTGTGTCTGTGTGTCTGTCTGTGTTCCGTCACCCCGACCATCCGCTCATGGCTGAATGTTATTGGGATCCCCTGGAAGATATCCAACTTAATAACTCTTCTGATGACATCACGATGTCAGTAGAGTCTATTTGAAACTTTCTTTTGCTGCCTGGTGGTTGAAGACATTATCCCCTTCTACTGAACAGTGGACCTTTTGTTATCTCAGACAGAAGACTGGAATAAACACCCTTTATTATGCTCCTCTTTCTCTTCTTCCCCTCTCCTGGGATGTTTTGTTGTGTGGATTGAGCTCCAGTAGTATTGTTGGTTGGCAAGAGCTGAGAAAAAACACATCTGCAGCTGTATCGGATATCCTCACTCAGCCAATCTATGCATCATGCATGGTGTCATTGCTTACTTTCTCCTATGCTTAGTGTATGACCTACTTTTCCTGTAGGCTTACTGTTAGAAACAGATTAATACCGCAAAGGCCCGTTCCAAGAGCCACACATCCCACATCACATTAAGATAAAGCAAATCTCAGAGCTCAGAAGGAAAGTTGACAAATTCTAAAAGCTTTCTCTGTGGGTTACAGTAGAATGATTCTTCTTCTTTAAAGCAACACAAGGCAATCTGTAAGAGTTTACGTGAAATGATGAGTTCCATCCAGTGTTTCCCCGAGGATTTTTCAGCAGAAGTGGCAAAGTTAGTGAAGGGGTGTGTGGTAGTGGGTGTGGCAAATGGTGCGCTCTACGAACAAAATTTTAGAGGCGTTTTAAAGCAAATTTCCTGCAATTCGACACATTTTGCTATGGCTTATGCAGTGTTCCTATTACAGTTGCACTGTATACCGGAACTTCAGTACTTTTTCAGTACTAGAATTTGTGTTACTTTTGGTACTTCTTTCAAATGTGTCTCACGGATCAAGCTGGTCTACCAGCGCAGCCGACCCTTTTGCCGCGCGCACTATGCCTGCTCCACTTACTCATTGCTAGCCTGCACTGGGAGTCTTGGCTGCATCATGTTAGCTCCCCACTCATGCTGCACATAAGTTAACACATTTGAATAATGTGACATGGCATGTAGAAATGATTCAACTTAAATACTGTTCGCAAAACAATGTCCATACGGGCTAGAACACTTTACAATGCCAGAAGATACGGTAGCTTCTAAATTTGTAGGCCAACTTTCCTAGCTAGCTGACAGCTAAAGTTAACATCAATTCACTACCCTAGTACTTTGTTTGTGATAATATATGCAAACCATAACGCTAAATATGCTGATTGCCACAAAAACATTTGATGAATTCCCTTATTCGGTCTCTCCCACGCTTCTCCCAAAAATGATATTTTCCCTCAGCGAACTGACTGCTCTGACTGGCCGCCCCCCTCTTGCCTCGTGAATGATGTCATTACTGTTTAAAGAGAGCGCACGTTTTTATGAAATAAGCTACTTCTTTGCATATGTTGATCAGTACAATAAAATAAGTAATAAGCCTTCTTTTGTTTGTCATGGATATCAAGAATCGTGATTCATTGTAGTACTAAACCTGGTATCGGTATCTAAGTCAAATAAATCTGGTATCATGACAACACAAGTTATTTTGCTGTCTGAGTGACTCAAACATTGTAACAAAATCATGTCATGACATTTTGGGAATTTTTGATTCTGTGTAGTTAAAGATCTTTTTTAAACAAAAAAAATCATATATATATATATATATATATATATATATATATATATATATATTATCTCCATTATCAATTGTACATACTTTATCTGGTTTTAGTTTGTAATAAATTCCCTGGTTTTCCAGAAGTCAAGGTTGGAGGTTTACCAGAATACCCGTGAATGCGGTATCCTCCAACCAGGATTTCTGGAAAACCAGGGAATTGATTGAAAGTTCCTAGAATTTTGCCACCCTTGGTTTCAGTCGTTTAATTTGACACTGAAAACGTTTTACCATCCCCGAAAAGTATATTTAAAAAAATAAAATGAAGTGGATAACTGTGGTATTGTGCACTAAACATAAATGGTTCTCGATCTTGCTTCCTGGAGCTATCTTAGGGCTGGGTGGTTTAGATTTTGGGCTTCTTGTTTGCTTCACAGTACATTGGGTGATAAAGGTTTTGGAGCGTCGATGGAAATGGCCGCCAGGAAAGCACCCTGATAAATTAGCTCCGTGCTGCTAAATGTTTTCCGTTAGAGACCACACTGTCGTCCTTCCTGGAATGCAAATTTGTACATAATTGATTATGCTTTTACATTTAGGGCCTATTCAATAAACTGAAGTAGCAAAACATGAAATCACAGTATCAAATGTGGCTGCTCAATTATGGTGGTGTTGGGGAGAGAGCAGCAATAGCATTCTTAATGTTGGGTTTTTGAACAAGCTCAAACTCAATGGGAAGCCCTCCGACACTGTTAGAAAAGCGTTCGTAATGCTAGTGGCTAACATCTGCCCTAAAAGTCCAGCCTTTCTCCAAATTGTCTTGGAACTGTTGGCTTTGCATCAGCTTTCCCAGTGAGAGCGTTGCCAGTACTGATCGAGATAAAGAGACTGAGCAAAGCTGTCTTTTCCAAAAGCTAAACCTCTGCGCTCTCTGCTTCACTCTGACTTTGAACCTTTTCAAAATATGTTATACATCCGACCTGACAGTTGGTAGTTTGGAGAGGCGTTGGTTTACAGTACTCCAGATGGCATCTTTTAAATATGTAAATAAAATATGTAAATAAAATGGTTTTCTGTAGGAAAATAAGTAGCCATCCTAAGACAAAAGGACAATTTCCTCTGAACCTACCAGGTGTTGATCTTGTATGGCAGTGCAGTTTTGGCATGTGTGTGTTCTTTCTCCCCTCTCTGTTATTTTCATCTCAGAGTATTCTTACTGCATCATCATCACATAGCAAAGTGAAATGAAATGCTGCCACTACCTTTTTACTCTTGATGTTTTTCATTACTGAATGAGGCTTATTTGCATTTTTCTGTCATTGCTTGAGCTCCATCACCAGAACGCAGATTTCCAGTAAATGTGATCAATGCCAACATGAAACAAAGTGTGTAAATGGTTACAGTTATGGAAATGACCTCAGTCAGTGCGCATTGAGAAGCTACTTTCTGATCTGCCAGTGGCAACATTATGTTCAGGAAATATGTTCAAATCATATCCCTTTCCCTCCTCTAAGATGATTTTTAAAAAACAAAAAAACAACAAATGCAGGCTTGAAATGTGTTTTTTAATATTGATATCAGTTATTCATCCTCCTTTGACCCAGTCATGCAATAACAAGTCTTCTTGTGCAACAGACTGTGAAACTCAAGGAGCTCCGTTACGATAATGTTGGCTGGTGCATTTCATGCTCCCATTTGAGCTCATTGAGCAACACTTGAATCATATCCTCCCTTTTGAATCAAATTTCTACTGAGCGCCTATGTCTGAAGTGTCTCAAAACAAGTGATTCCCCTCTCATAGAAGGCCTCCCCCTCATACAGCAGTGGACTCTGTGAAAACCAGGTATTTTCACCCCTCAAGTTAGGGGAAACCTTAGTGACCCACATCTGGTCTTTTAATGTGATCTTGGCCGGTTTGGCCGTTCTGGAGTTGGCTGGGGTTGGTTAGAACGGTCTGTGCTAAACGTAAAAATGATATAAGACCATGCTAACTGGGTCATGAGGATTGCTGTTTTGTGGACATCCTCCTCGCTTAACGTTTCGAGGGAGGCCTGGAAATAAACCCAGTCAGAGAGAGTAGATCAAATCCACACTGCTCATGTTGTCATGTAAGGCTAATTTTAAACAGTTTTACGGGATGTGAATTTGCCAGGGACCCCTCACAATACGATATTATCGCGATACTTCAGTGCCGCCGATACAATATGGATTGCGATTCTCACGGTTCTATAAGTATTGCGATTCGATACGTCGATTTGACGGTCCAAACATATTGCTATGTATATCAGCCGCGGAGAGCGCATGAGAAAACAACAAGTTTTGATCAGGGAAATAAAACTACCAAAAACAACATGTTGGTTGACTACTTAATAAGAACATGGAGAACAAGCAATAGGATAAAAAATCCTGCCGTTTTGGCACAGTTACAGCCAACTAACGCTAATATTGCTATACTATCATCCCAAAATAATATTGCGATATGTAACTATCGATAACTAGAGTGAATAATGTCTTAAGGTTACACAGCTCTCGTGGTTTGTTTTGTTTTCCCACATTCCCAGGTAACTGAGGGTGCTTGTGTACGGAGAATGACTGGGGATGCAACCCAAATTATACCCTATTCCTTTTAAAGGGCTCTGGTCAAAAGTAGTGCACTATGTAGGGAATAGGGTACCATTTGGGTAGCACCCTGATAATGTGTCGACCATTTGTGGTCTTTGTGTGTGCGAGTTCTTTAATCGATCACATTTCCCATTATTGCATCATCCCAGACAATGGCCATGTTTATCCCTGTGATCTAATAGCTTGGCTCTCTATCTGAACCAAGACCAGTCAGTGGGGGCTAGCCTCATATTGATATCAGTGTTGCAGTATCACAGTATCACTCCTCCAGATAACTCCCTCCCTCCCACTCACTACTACTACAGAGGATATGAGTACGCTGTTCATCTTGGCACCGCGTTTTTCTCACAGACAAAACAATCTCAGGCAGGAAGAGCGGGAGGGAAGGGGCTGTTCTGACTCTGCCCATGTGCCAGCGCCTGCTCTCTATGACCAGTGCTTCACGCAGCCTCCGCTCTCTCACTTCGCTCTCTCACTTCGCTCTCTCCCCTCTGCTCTCACAGATACAGATGACACCATATCTGCTGTTTTTGTCAGTTGTTGCCCTTGTGTTAACACGTTCAACTCCCGGCCCTTGTGCTCAGTTAGTGCCAGAACAACAGATGCCAATCTGGACCTCTCTTTCCCCCCTTATCCCCCCTCCCTCCCTAGCTGTCTTGGAAAACTGAGAGGAGAGTTTTAGGTAAGAAGAGGTGTACATGACTGTGGGAACTGGGAACCTTCTGTGACTCTAGGGAACCTCCGTATGTACACATATTTTAGACCAGTAGGTCTTCATAGGCAGGAGTCTGTATGAACATATATATATATATATACAGTGCCTTGCGAAAGTATTCTACCCCCTTGAACTTTGCGACCTTTTGCCACATTTCAGGCTTCAAACATAAAGATATAAAACTGTATTTTTTTGTGAAGAATCGACAACAAGTGGGACACAATCATGAAGTGGAACGACATTTATTGGATATTTCAAACTTTTTTAACAAATCAAAAACTGAAAAATTGGGCGTGCAAAATTATTCAGCCCCCTTAAGTTAATACTTTGTAGCGCCACCTTTTGCAGCGATTACAGCTGTAAGTCGCTTGGGGTATGTCTCTATCAGTTTTGCACATCGAGAGACTGACATTTTTTCCCATTCCTCCTTGCAAAACAGCTCAAGCTCAGTGAGGTTAGATGGAGAGCATTTGTGAACAGCAGTTTTCAGTTCTTTCCACAGATTCTCGATTGGATTCAGGTCTGGACTTTGACTTGGCCATTCTAACACCTGGATATGTTTATTTTTGAACCATTCCATTGTAGATTTTGCTTTATGTTTTGGATCATTGTCTTGTTGGAAGACAAATCTCCGTCCCAGTCTCAGGTCTTTTGCAGGCTCCATCAGGTTTTCTTCCAGAATGGTCCTGTATTTGGCTCCATCCATCTTCCCATCAATTTTAACCATCTTCCCTGTCCCTGCTGAAGAAAAGCAGGCCCAAACCATGATGCTGCCACCACCATGTTTGACAGTGGGGATGGTGTGTTCAGGGTGATGAGCTGTGTTGCTTTTACGCCAAACATAACGTTTTGCATTGTTGCCAAAAAGTTCAATTTTGGTTTCATCTGACCAGAGCACCTTCTTCCACATGTTTGGTGTGGCTTGTGGCAAACTTTAAACGACACTTTTTATGGATATCTTTAAGAAATGGCTTTCTTCTTGCCACTCCTCCATAAAGGCCAGATTTGTGCAATATACGACTGATTGTTGTCCTATGGACAGATACTCCTTCCATTTCAATATTATCGCTTGCACAGTGCTCCTTGGGATGTTTAAAGCTTGGGAAATCTTTTTGTATCCAAATCCGGCTTTAAACTTCTTCACAACAGTATCTCGGACCTGCCTGGTGTGTTCCTAGTTCTTCATGATGCTCTCTGCGCTTTTAACGGACCTCTGAGACGATCACAGTGCAGGTGCATTTATACGGAGACTTGATTACACACAGGTGGATTGTATTCATCATCATTAGTCATTTAGGTCAACATTGGATCATTCAGAGATCCTCACTGAACTTCTGGAGAGAGTTTGCTGCACTGAAAGTAAAGGGGCTGAATAATTTTGCACGCCCAATTTTTCAGTTTTTGATTTGTTAAAAAAGTTTGAAATATCCAATAAATGTCGTTCCACTTCATGATTGTGTCCCACTTGTTGTTGATTCTTCACAAAAAAATACAGTTTTATATCTTTATGTTTGAAGCCTGAAATGTGGCAAAAGGTCGCAAAGTTCAAGGGGGCCGAATACTTTCGCAAGGCACTGTGTATATATATATATATATATATATCCCTCGGTACATAGACAGGAGTGTGTGTGTGTACGCACAGGAGGTATTTGTGTAAATACAGGATGTTCTGTACTGTTGCTGAGAGATGAGGGGATTAATGGGGAGTTGTGGTTATCATGCACTACAACAGGAGGGAGGCCACACACGCACACGCACAGTAGAAGATAAGTTCATGCTTTCAGGCAATGAGGCGTTGGGTCTGAAGAGTTAGATCACAGCTCTTTGAGTAGTTATAAGGACCAGAGGAAAAAAAACATCTCACTGCATATTGCATTGATTATCCATTTACAATGAATGGAGAATGTGCTGGAAGTTACAGTAGAAAGGGCCGTTCTAATATGTGCTTAATACACAATATTATTATCATAGATATATCCAATTAAAGGTCAGTAGAAAAGTGAGAGAAAACAGACAAATTGAGCATTTTTTACACCTTCCAGCTCTAGAGTTTGTAGCTTTAGTTGGTTATGATAGTGGTGGAGAGTCAGCTCCCATTTGTGGGTGTCAAGCTTAGATTCTGCTAGGAATCGACTCCAAAGATTCAGTATTTTTGCAACGGAGGAGACCGAGTAGGCTAGTTGCTGTAGGCTACTTCTGAGAATTGTCTCACACCTTTCACAGCATATAAAGAGCAAATGAGAGAGAGGGGGAGGGGCACAGCCAGGCAGTGGCAGGCAGGTCGGCCACCATGCAAGACAGAAGGAGCCGTGCATCTGTAATCAATTTACCGTGGATGGAGAATGCACTGCACACACTGTAAGTTACTGTAGAAAGGGCTGCTCTGATATGTACTCTGTGTTCTTCAACAATATGTTTTGCATTGTGCTAAATGTCTACAGCAACACGAGATATGTTTTTGTTTCCCAAAGAAATTAATTAGATTTAAAAATAGAGTTGTAGTGAAAAATACAATCCAGTAACAGATTTTTTTTTTTTACAAAGTAAAACTTCAAAGAGAATGTCAACCCGCAAAGGTGCATAATCAAGTTTATTTTCTATAAACATGAGCTCCAATGCGGATAAATAGGCATAACAAAAAAATGATCAATTGCATAAAGAAAAATTCATCAAGATACACTATATATTCATCGACAAGATATGAAAACAATTTGAGTCATTTATTGATTGTATCAGACCCTGTGTTTCAAGTTGTCACATGCACAAGTACAGTGAAATGCCTTTCTTGCCAACTCAAAACCCACAATGCAATAAACAATAACAATGTAATACTAGAAAAAACACACGAGATATCCAAAATATGAAGAACACAGTAAGTAAGTAAGCATTCTATATACAGGGTCAGTTCCAATACCATATTTACAATATGCAGCGATACTGGAGTTATGGAGGTAGATACTTTTGGTGATGTAGTGTATGTGGACACCCCTTCAAATAAGTTGATTCGGCTATTTCCGCCACACCCGTTGCTGGCAGGTGTATAAAATTGAGCAAAAAGTCAAGCAATCTCCACAGACAAATATTGGCAGTAGAATGGCCTTACTGAATAGCTTATTGACTTTCAACGTGGCATAGGATGCCACCTTTCCAACAAGTCAGTTCATCAAATTTCTCTCAGCTCCCGATTTCAGTTCTTCATTATACTATTGTTCTAAATTAAATCAACCTCTTCATCCTCATCATTCAGTTAGGCCTAATTTAAATTCAATTGTGAAGTAACGTGCACAATTATCAGTTTTTATTGCCCCATTCATCCATTTAGTCTACGTCATTCATTCAGTGAGGAGAGCGACACATTAGCGCCTGGCTGGGTATCATTGTCCTACAGCGCATTTGTCTTGGCCCGTTAAGGTAGGAATAGGTTTGAAAAAAGCTCTAAATACTTTTCTGTGTGTATCTGAGACATTCTGACAACTGAGCAATGTAAATTACAAACATTGCGGAAAAGTCAGGGCATGAGCACGAGGTTGCATTTTTTTAAATATTTTTTATTTACTAAATCAAATGTCAGTGGCCGTTGGCCTATGGCGGTTCTGGTGTTAACACGTAAACCTTAATCTTGGGAAACGAGGGCTCAATCTGATACATTTTTCTGATTTGTTACAAGGCTTAATGTGAGCTCAGTGTAGGAAGGAAAACATGGTGCCATTTCAAGTGTGACTATTTTGATTTCACTCATAAGCATTGCCCATATAGGACCATACATTACCTACTGGGAGAAGTTATGACGATACAGTATATAATGAAGGCAGCTACTAAAATGTAGTGATATTTGTTATCCTCAAGGTCTACGTTTTGGTGATTACTGGTATGTAGTTTGGCTATAAAGCCAATTAACAAACCGGTTTTGATCTACTTTATAGCCATAACGAGGTATTAAGATTTTATAAATTTAAAAAAAGGGTTTCAGTGTTTGGCCTTTGCAGAGTCATTAATCTACAGAGTCCAAGGGTACGTCCTAAATAGCTCCCTATTCCCTATATAATGCACTACTGTTGACCAGAGGCCAACGGGGTTATATAGGGATCAGGGAGCCATTTTGGGAGGTAGACCAACATGATCCCAGGGCGGTTTCTGAAGGGTGGGGGCCTTTTCCACAAGGGGGGCCAGCCATCACTTCTCCAAAATCCCTCTTTTAGCTAATACTGTTCTTTCTCTCTCTCTCTCTCTCTCTCTCTCTCTCTCTCTCTCTCTCTCTCTCTCTCTCTTTCCTCTTTCTCATCTTCTATCTTCTCCCGCCTCTCTCTGTCATTGTTAACCTCCTCTTTAGAACTGAGGACGAGGGATTTTTTTGGGGGGGGGGGGCTCAGTCAGATTAGCACTGCTAAGGATGGAAATCATTTGGTCTCCTTTTCTTATCTGCTCTATGAGCTTTCAGTTGTAATTATTTTTAGGAGTCTGTTCTACTGGTGGCTTTTTCTTTATTTTGATTTTTTTTCGACCTTTTGAAATCACTTTCTAATCTAGCTGCTTTTTGGTAAATCTTTTTTTATGGGACTGCATGGCAGATTGAAGCTATGTGACTGAGGCTGACCCTGCAATTTGTTAGACTGAGAAATGTGCTCTCTGTGCATCTGGAAATTCTATGCATTTTAAACAAACCTTTGGTCAATTATTCCTTTTTCCTTATCTATTCACATTGATATAGACATACAGAACATTTTTATTTGAATAAATTGTCCTGATCACTGTAAATACCTCCCATGTTTATCATCAAATCTACATGTTGTGAAGTGTTCCTTTACTCGTTCTATTAGAAATCCAGTTGTTCTGATAGAGATAATTCACTAGGGATTCTAAATAGGCCTTCTCACACATTGTTCGAAGCCTCAGGCTGGACTGGCCCTGGGCTAGCTTAGCCTGGGTTCACACAAGCATTTGTTAACCCTGGGCTAAGCTTTAGCCCTGGGCTAAGGATTCACACTTGTATTCCAAAGCCCAGCGCTAATGGTAAACACAACATGCGATCAAATCAAATTTTATTGCTCACGTACCCATGGTTAGAAGATGTTAATGCGAGTGTAGCGAAATGCTTGTGCTTCTAGTTCCGACCATGCAGTAATATCTAACAAGTAATCTAACAATTTCACAACAACTACCTTATACACACAAGCGTAAAGGAATGAATAAGAATATGTACATATAAATATATAGATGAGCGATGGCCAAACGGAAAAGGCAGGATGCAGTATATGGTATAGAGTACAGTAAATACATATGAGATGAGTAATGTAGGGTATGTAAACATGATATAAAGTGGCATTGTTTAAAGTGACTAGTGATACATTTATTGCATCCAATTTTTATTATTAAAGTGGCTAGAGAATTGAGTCAGTATGTTGGCAGCAGCCACTCAATGTTATTGATGGCTGTTTAACAGTATGATGTCCTTGAGATAGAAGCTGTTTTTCAGTCTCTCGGTCCCAGCTTTGATGCACCTGTAATGACCTTGCCTTCTGGATGATAGCGTGGTGAACAGGCAGTGGCTCGGGTGGTTGTTGTCCTTGATGATCTTTTTGGCCTTCCTGTGACATCGAGTGGTGTAGGTGTCTTGGAGGGCAGGTAGTTTGCCCCCGGTGATGCGTTGTGCAGACCTCACTACCCTCTGGAGAGCCTTACGGTTGTGGGTGGAGCAGTTGCCGTACCAGGCGGTGATACAGCCCGACAGGATGCTCCAGATTGTGCATCTGTAAAGGTTTGGGAGTGTTTTTGGTGACAAGCCAAATTTCTTCAGCCTCCTGAGGTTGAAGAGGCGCTGTTGCACCTTCTTCACCACACTGTCTGTGTTGGTGGACCATTTCAGTTTGTCAGTGATGTGTACGCCGAGGAACTTAACTTTCCACCTTCTCCACTACTGTCCCATCGATATGGATAGGGGGATGCTCCCTCTGCTATTTCCTGAAGTCAACGATAATCTCCTTTGTTTTGTTGACGTTGAGTGTGAGGTTGTTTTCCTGACACCACACTACGAGGGCCCTCACCTCCCTGTAGGCCGTCTTGTCGTCAGATGGGTTAAGGCAGTGTGATTGCGATTGCGTCGTCTGTGGACCTATTGGGGCAGTAAGAAAATTGGAGTGGGTCTAGGGTGTCAGGTAGGGTGGAGATGATATGATCCTCGACTAGTCCCTCAAAGCACTTCATGATGACGGAAGTGAGTGCTGCGGGGCGATAGTCATTTAGCTCAGTTACCTTCGCTTTCTTGGGAACAGGAACAAGGGTGGCCCTCTTGAAGCATGTGGGAACAGCAGACTGGGATAGGGATTGATTTGAATTTGTCCGTAAACACACCAGCCAGCTGGTCTGCGCATGCTCTGAGGTCGCGGCAAGGGATGCCGTCAGGGCCGGTAGTCTTTCGAGGGTTAACACGTTTAAATGTTTTACTCATGTTGGCTGTGGTGAAGGAGAGTCCACAGGTTTTGGTAGCGGGATGTGACGGTGGCACTGTATTGTCCTCAAAGCAAGCAAAGAAGTTGTTTAGTTTGTCTGCGACCAACTTATATCTCTGACATGTGACCAATGTTATATGCAATAAGCACATTATTTCTTCTTACATCTAGTCTAGCATTTGATTTCCAACAGGCATAGTGTGTATAAACCTTGCTGCACTGCAGGTCTGACCTTGGAAACAATGTTTCACTGTAGAAAATGGATTTCACACCTGTACAGAGAATTCTGGGCACATCAACACAACTTGATCCAGGCAATATCAATATCATACAACCAATATTATCATAGATATATCCAATACAATTTTAATAGAAGAGCTATGAGAACAGACAAATTGAGCGTTTGCTGCCCTTCCAGCTGTAGAGTTTGTAGCTTTAGTTGGTTAAGTTAGTGGTGGAGAGTTTGACACCATTTGGAAGCAACTCCTAAGATTCAGTATTTTTGCAACGGAGGAGACCGAGCAGGCTAGTTGCCTTAGGCTACTTCTGAGAACAGTCTCTCATCTTTCACAGGAACGACAGCGCGAGGGAGAGAGAGGTGAGGGGCACAGCCAGGCAGAGTTAAGCAGGTCGGCCACCATGCAGACAGTAATTAAACTGTAATCAAAAGATGTATCTCGCAATTTCTTGGCTTTCAATGTCTCGCAAATTCACTAAAGTAGGGGCTGTCAATAAGTAGGCTGGGCTGAGCTATTCTACGTGCAACAGACATTAGACTGAACACACAGTTGCATCTTTCATAGCGAAGAGAAAGGGCAAGCGAGGAAGAGAGGAGGAGGGGCCATGCGGACAGACAGTCAGAACCGTATGCAAAAGCTATATTTTAGTAATCTGTATCTCGCAATGTCTTGTCTAGCAACGCCTCATAAATTAATCAAAAGTATAGATGAATCTATCAATTATAGGCTAAACTATTCTACCTTGTGCCAGTCAATTTAAATTGAACAACGCCATTAATGGGATGGGCGTCTCCCAAGGAAAGCTAAAATAATGATTATGATCACACTTGCTCAATTTAAATATTGTGGGGACATACTGTTCATGTGGCAACCAAGCAGGAGTTGTCTAGACGATCATAGGCTACAGATATGAAGTTGACTTGAAATATCTTCAGGCCCAGAATAAAAACCAGTCTTCTGTCAATAGTCAATTTGAATCAAAAATAATTACAAGGGGCAGTTTGGATAAACGAATCCTGTGTGAATCGTCCTCTGGAATAACGCACATGCTTGAATAATAATTACATAACCAAAGTCTCTAATACTAGTCCCATGGCCAAGGCTGCGCACAGCAGAAATATTACTGAAATATTCTAGTTCCTACACATCATCTTCTATATTCAAACAAAATAGTAATTTTATAAGTTGATAATTAAATGGGACGAACTATGCTCACGCCAGTCCTCTCTTGAATGCAAAATTACTCTTCCTAGTATGACTCTGGAATAATGATGCGTGTATGTGTGTGCGCAGCTGTTTTGGCATGTTCTGGGAGTCGAGTAAGAGCCGACTCATTCGACTCCGACTGCAGGAGTTATACAGAATCCAATCCTGCTGCGCGTGTGCGCCATCGTGCGCACATTTATTTTGTCCTCCCAAACCAAACACAATCACGACACACAGGTTAAAATATCACCTGGTACCTGCTTCTACAAACCAATGAGGAGATGGGAGAGGCAAGACTTGCAGAGCGATCTGCGTCAGAAATAGAACCAATTTCTATTTTTGCCCTTGGCAAAGCAGACGCTCGTCGGCGCGCACGAGCAGTGTGGGTGCAATAATTGAATAACATGGATTTCTACATTTATTTTGCAACGCGACGCGAGCAGTGTGGTCAGCCTATTAGAGTAGACTCAAAAAAGGAACAGTGGGTTAACTGCCTGTTCAGGGGCAGAACGACAGATTTTGTACCTTGTCAGCTCGGGGATTTGAACTTGCAACCTTTCGGTTACTAGTCCAATGCTCTAACCACTAGGCTACACCGCCGCCCCATATAACGTGCAGAACGCATTAGGCATCACGAGCATATGTAAATTAAGTGACCGTACAGCTTTTGTGATTGAACAGTGAGCATTCTAGGTGTTGTTCTTGACCCTGTTTCACACGGGCTGTTTTGGGACCGTGTTTCTGAGGCTAGCGCTGAAAAGTCGGTGCTAACCCTTCTACGGAGCAGGGCCAGCCCTGGGCTAAGGTCTGTGTTAGCCCACTTTAGAATGTGCAAGTGTTACACTCACTTAGCCCTCAGCTAAAATCTCCCTTAGCCCAGGGCTAAGGAGGTTCTTAGTCCTGGGCTAAGATTAGAGCTGACCCCAATTAGTCGACTAGTCGATTGTTTAGTCAATAGGCTGTTGGTGGGCCAAGATTTTTTTGAGTCAAGCAGTAGGAAAAAAACAAACATACATTCATAAACTCAGCAAAAAAAGAAACGTCCCTTTTTCAGGACCCTGTCTTCGTAAAAATCTAAAATAACTTCACAGATCTTCATTGTAAAGGGTTTAAACACTGTTTCACATGCTTGTTCAATGAACCATAAACAATTAATGAAGTTAATTAACTTGCACATGTAGAAAGGTCGTTAAGACACTAACAGCGTACAGACGTTAGGCAATTAAGGTCACAGTTATGAAAACGTAGGACACTAAAGAGGCCTTTCTACGGACTCTGGAAAAACACCAAAAGAAAGATGCTCAGGGTCCCTGTGCATCTGCATGAATATGCCTTAAGCATGCTGCTAGGAGGCATGAGGACTGCAGATGTGGCCAGGGCAATCAATTGCAATGTCCGTACTGTGAGACGACTAAGACAGCACTACAGGGAGACAGGACGGACAGCTGATCGTCCTCGCCGTGGCAGACCACGTGTAACAACACCTGCACAGGATCGGTACATCCGAACGTCACACCTGCGGGACAGGTACAGGATGGCAACAACAACTGCCCGAGTTACACCAGGAACGCACAATCCCTCCATCAGTGCTCAGACAGTCCACAATAGGCTGAACTGAGGGCTTGGAGGCCTGTTGTCAGGCAGGTCCTCACCAGACATCACCGGCAACAACATCACCTATGGTAACAAACCACCAGACAGGACTGGCAAAAAGTGCTCTTCACTGATGAGTCACGGTTTTGTCTCTTCAGGGGTGGTGGTCGGATTCACGTTTATCGTCGAAGGAATGAGCGTTACACCGAGGCCTGTACTCTGGAGCAGGATCGAGGTGGAGGGTCCGTCATGGTCTGGGGCGGTGTGTCACAGCATCATTGTACTGAGCTTGTTGTCATTGCAGGCAATCTCTTTTTTTTATTATTATTTTATCCCCTTTTTTCATGGTATCCAATTGTTAGTAGTTACTGTCTTGTCTCATCACTGCAACTCCCGTATGGACTCGGGAGAGGCGAAGGTCAAGAGCCATGCATCCTTCGAAACACAACCCAACCCAACCTTGCCACACTGCTTCTTAACACAGCACGCAGCCAACCCGGAAGCCAGCTGAACCAATGTGTCGTAGGAAACACAGTACACCTAGCGACCTGTTCAGCATGTTCTGCGCCCGGCCCGCCACTGGAGTCACTAGTGCGCGATGAGACAAGGATATCCCCGCCAGCCAAACCCCCCCCTAACCCAGAAGACGATGGGCCAATTGTGCGCCGCCCCATGGGTCTCCTGGTCGCAGCCGGCTGCGACAGAACCAGGATCTCTAGTGGCACAGCTAGCACTGCGATGCAGTGGCTTAGATCACTGCGCCAATTGGGAGGCCCTTTTCTGGTTGATCTCTGGCTCCATCTGGAGTCATTTGTGTCTTATTTCATCAAACAGTGTGCTTAAAGCATCAGATGAGTTCAATACATATTGTTGATTTTATTAAAACACACAGGGTGGGTCTATATATGGGAAAAAAAACAGTTAAAACACCACAAACCCAGAGGGGCCTTATAGGTATTTTATACTGGTTACCAACTTAATTATAACAGTAAAATGTAATTTATTGTCATACCTGTGGAACACGGTCTGATATATCACAGCTTTCAGCCAATCAGCATTCAGGGCTCAAATGTCTGACTGTATGTTATGCTTGCCCTATAGCGATGGCAGTTCGATGAGAATTCGGTCAAAGACAACCTAGGTTATTACCAGGTCATAAAACATTGCAGCATCTGCTGCTCTGGGTTTAGAGAAAGCAGTTGTGGTCTTATCCACTCCATGACACCTTTCCTTTTCTCCACTATGCTCTGAAACCAGCATCACCCCTCTGTATTGTTATGTATATAACGTGTATATTGTGTGTCCCAAATGGCTATTTGGTAATGCCTACTGAGTGCTTAGAGTGGAGCAACCATGCTCTCGTTCTCATCCACTCCATTATGACATATATTCCCAATAGTGTTCTATCTATGGACCCATCTAAAATAGTGCATTATAGGGAATAGGCCTGAGTCCCAAATGGTGCCTTATGTTCACTATGCACCCCCCCCCCCTAATCAGTCCACTTTATGCTCTGAAACCAGCAGTGCGTTGGGGCGGGTGCCCTCGGGGCAGAGGCTGCTTCTAGTCCCACCCCACCCTCCTCCCACCATATAAATGATCATAACGACAGGGTGGCTCAGCACAAAGCAGGAAAAGGCGCGTGGCTGCTTACAGGGCTGGCTGATTCTGACCTACATTTTAAGCTAAACATCCTTGATGGCATGGCAGGACGGCAGCAGCGTGTCATCTCAGTGTGGATGGATCGTGGAGGAGGCCACCACGGAGGGACAGATTGTCACTGAGGAGTTGTCACCAGGCGTTTGTCAGAGGCTGCATCACAAATGGAACCCTACCCCCTATATAGGTAACTAATACCCACTCCCTCCTACCTATAGGACCCTGTTCAAAATTAGTACACTATATAGGAATATGGTGCCAATTGGGACTCAGTCAGAGGGGCTTTAAGGTGAACAAATGTTCTCTATTCAGCATTCAGAACCTATAGAGGAACGCTGTTGTTATTCTGCCTCTGCTTGTCATCATTACAGGGATGAGGAGGGTGGAGGAAGAACCTCCTTTATTATGACCTTCCTCCTGTCTGTCACTCTCTTTTGTCTCTCTCTGTCTGCAATCATGGTAATTATGTGAAGAGTTGCAGCTGGGAGAATTGTTGTTCCTTTTCTCTCTCTCACACACACACACACACACACACACACACACACACACACACACACACACACACACACACACACACACACACACACACACACACACACACACACACACACACACACACACACACACACACACACGGCTGCAGGAAGTTGTGCCTCTGTGAATGTGAATGCCACACCACCTCTAGCTCTCTTAATGACATTCTCATCCTGAAGGGACAAAATATATTTGAATAATACGGTAGTAGGGCCTATTCAATCCAAACCATTAAGCTAGGTTTCTGGGGTTAAGGCCGCTGAGTGGAGGAAGAATGTTGAGATTCATATAGCAACTTGATAAATGTAACAATATTTCCAACAAAGACAAACTAGCTAAATCATGCACAATGATTCCAAGATGCCCTGCTGCTTCTGATTAGCCCAGAAACACACTTAGCTACCGGCGGCTTTGATTGAATACGATCCACTGTCTCATTGAGAATAACAAAAAGAAAGCAGCAATAGAAATACAGTAGATACAGTAGAAATACAATCAACGTCTGTGTCCCAAATGGCACTATTTTCCCTATGCAGTGCACTACCTTTGATCACGCACCATGGGGCCCCGCAAGCATCTGCATGCTTTGTTTATCTCCTGTGTTATCAGAAAATGATGCACAGTCGGCTGCGTACAGGACCTATAAATAACTTTTTTGTATACCAGCCACTGTGGCAGGTAGATTAATAAAAAATCTACCAGCCACAGATTTGTTTTGCCATAATTACACCAAAAACACAACAAAACAGTATTGCTTTTGTCCCTCTCATCGCCCCAATCTGGGTTTAAACCAGGACCCTTCTGCACACATCGACAATAGTCACCTTCAAAGCATCGTTATCCATCACTCCTCAAAAGTCAACTACTACAAGGACTTAGAGCGAGTGACATCACCGATTTTTAAATGCTACTAGCGCGCACTGCTAACGAGGTAGCCATTTCATATCGGTTAGATGAGCATGCTTAGGAATGATTCTAAAACAATAAATGTATTACTGGTAAGAAGTAATGTGGTGTATTTCTCAATTTAATTATATACGTTGTGACCTGTCTTTTAACCAAAATACCACAGATTAGGGAACGGAGCCACTAGAGTCATGACAGTAGAAGCTGACAATGTCTTTGCTAGCAGTAGAAGCAAACTCAAACATTGAAAAGCAACCTAGCATCTGAACAAAACAATGTAAATAGCCAAGAAACACAAAGACAGTATTGCTGAGTGAGGTGGAATGGCTGTTTAGGATTTGTTCTTCTTTGTACATAACCATATGAAACAAAACAGCTACTGCAGCATTTATTTAGCTAGAAATCACAACTCGCACATGTGCTCAGTCTTTACTTTTGAATATTTATATGAAATGCACACACTGTAGAGCCCTGAGTGCAATCACCCGCCAACATGGCTGATGAATTAGACATTCTTACCCACCAATGCCAAAATCTACCCTCGTTTGTTGGGTGGTGGGTGTTAATTTTAGGCCCTGGCTACGTATATGAGACACTTGTATTGGGCTCAGAAGGAAACAGCCATTTGGCTATGAGGGAGTCCCAAGTAGTGAATCACGGTTAAATCCCAGATGGCACACTCTTCCCTATGTAGTGCACAGGGCCCATAAGGCTCTGGTCAAAAGTAGTGCACTATATCGGGAATAGATGTTCCATTTGGGATGCAGGCATATCTCTGCTGAGTGGTCTTTGGTCGCTGAGCCCCAGCTCCAACCTCTATTCACTTCTCCTTTCCTCTGCTGTGACATCAAATGTAGACTCCTTGACATGTTGTGGCCGCCTGCCCGGGGCTCTGTTGTCGTTCCACGTGTTGGGTTCTGTAACGCTATCTCTCAACGTTTGTGAAGCACCGCTTGACAACAGCAAGCTTAAGTATGCATCCCAAATGGCACCCTATTCCCTACACACTGTGCCCTTGGAAAGTATTCAGACCCCTTAACCTTTTCAGCATTTTGTTTGGAACCACCAAGACTCTTCCTCCAGCTTGCCGTCCGGCCAAACTGAGCAACCAGGGGAGGAAGGGCATTGGTCAGGGAGGTGACCAATAACACAACACTCTGACAGAGCTCTAGTTCTTCTGTGGAGGTGGGAGAACCTTCCAGAAGGACAACCATCTTTGCAGCTCTCAACCAATCAGGCCTTCATGGTAGAGTGACCAGACGGAAAGCCACTCCTCAGTAAAAGGCACATGACAGCCCGCTTTGAGTTTGCCAAGAGCTTCTCTGGTCTGATGAAACCAAAATTGAACTCTTTGCCCTGAATACCAAGTGTCATGTCTGGAGGAAACCTGGCACCATCCCTACGTTGAAGCTTGATGGTGGCAGCATCATGCTGTGGGGATGTTTTCAGCGACAGGGTCTGGAAGACAAGTCAAAGATGAACAGGGCGAAGAACAGAGAGATCCTTGATGAAAACCTGCTCCAGAGCGCTCAGGACCTCAGACTTGGGCGAAGGTTCATCTTCCAACAGGACAACAACCCTAAGCACACAGCCAAGACAATGCAGGAGTGGTTTTGGATCAAGTCTCTGAATGTCCTTGAGTGGCCCAGCCAAAGCGTGGACTTGAACCCGATCAAACATCTCTGGAGAGACCTGAAAATAGCTGTGGAGCAACTTTCCCCATTCAACCTGACAGGGCTTGAGGATCTGCCGAGAAGAATGGGAGAAACTCCCCAAATACAGGTGTGTCAAGCTTGTAACGTCATACCCAATAAGACTCGAGGCTGTAATCACTGCTGAAGGTGATTCAACAAAGTACTGAGTAAAGGGTCTGAATACTTCTGTAAATAAGGTATTTAATTTTAAAATATTTTCTGAATACTTTCCGAATGCACTGTAGCGCTCTGTTTAAAAGTAGTGCACTATGTAGGGAATAGGGTGCCATTTGGGACACAAGTGAACACTGAACAAAAATATAAACGCAACATGAAACAATTTCTAAGATTTTAGTTACAGTTCATAGAAGGAAATCAGTCAATTTAAATAAATTCATTTGGCCCTAATCTATAGATTTCACATGACTGGGAAAACAGATGTGCATCTGTTGGTCAGAGATAGCTTAAAAACATGTAGGGGCGTGGATCAGAATTCCAGTCGGTATCTGGTGGGACCACCATTTGCCTCATGCAGCGCGACACATCTCCTTCACAGAGATTATTATTACAGTGGCAAGAAAAAGTATGTGAAACCTTTGGAATTACCTGGATTTCTGCAGAAATCTTCATCTTAGTCACAATAAACAAACACAGTCTGCTTAATAACTAATAACACACAAACAATTCTACGTTTTCACGTCTTTATTGAACACACCATGTCAACATTCACAGTGTAGGGTGGGAAAAGTATGTGAATCCTTGGATTTAATAACTGGTTGACCCTCCTTTGGCAGCATTAACCTCAACCAAACGTTTTCTGTAGTTGCGGTTCAAACCTGCACAACGGTAAGGAGGAATTTTAGACCATTCCTCTTTACAAATCTGTTTCAGTTCAGCAATATTCTTGGGATGTCTGGTGTGAACCGCTCTCGAGGTCATGCCACAGCATCTCAATTGGGTTGAGGTCAGGACTCTGACTGGGCCACTCCAGAAGGCTTTTTTCTTCTGTTGAAGCCATTCTGTTGATTTACTAATGTGTTTTGGGTCGTTGTCATGTTGCATCACCCAACTTCTGTTGAGCTTCAATTGGCAGACAGCCTTACATTCTTATGCAAAATGTCTTGATAAACAGAATTCATTTTTCCATCGATGATAGCAAGCTGTCCAGGCCCTGAAGCAGCAAAGCAGCTCCAAACCATGATGCTCCCTCCACCATACTTTACAGTTGGGATGAGGTTTTGATGTTGGTGTGCCTTTTTCATCCACAAAGTGTTGTGTGCCCCATCTAAACAACTCAACTTTAGTTTAATCTGTCCAAAGAATATATAGCCAGTAGTACTGTGGAACATCCAGGTGCTCTTTTGCGAGCTTCAGACGTGCAGCAATGTTTTATTTTGGACAGCAGTAGCTTCTTCCGTGGTGTCCTCCCATGAACACCGTTCTTGTTTAGTGTTTTACGTATCGTAGACTCATCAACAGAGATGTTAGCATGTTCCAGAGATTTCTGTAAGTCTTTAGCTGACACTCTAGGATTCTTCTTAACCTCATTGAGCATTCTGCGCTGTGCTCTTGCAGTCATCTTTGCAGGACAGCCACTCTTAGGGAGAGTAGCAACAGTGCTGAACTTTCTCCATTTATAGACAATTTGTCTTACCGTGGACTGATGAACATCAAGGCTTTTAGAGATATTTTTATAATCCTTTCTAGCTTTATTCAAGTCAACAATTCTTAATCTTAGGTCTTCTGAGATCTCTTTTGTTCGAGGCATGGTTCACATCAGGCAATGCTTCATGTGAATAGCAAGCTCACATTTTGTGAGTGTTTTTTATAGGGCAGGGCAGCTCTAACCAACATCTCAAATCTCATTTAATTGATTGGACTCCAGGTTAGCTGGCTCCAGACTCCAATTAGCTTTTGAAAAAGTCATTAGCCTAGGGGTTCACATACTTTTTCCAACCTACACACAAATTCTGTGTTATTAGTTTAAGCACACTGTGTTTGTCTCTTGTGGTGACTTAGATGAAGATCAGATCAAATGTTATGACCAATTTATGCAGAAATCCAGGTAATTCCAAAGGGTTCACATACTTACTATAATTTCATTTTTCACTTTTACCCCTTTTTCTCCCAAATTTCGTGATATCCAATTGGTAGTGAGTCTTCTCCCATTGCTGCAACTCCCGTACGGACTCGGGAGAGGTGAAGGTCGAGAGCCTTGGGTCCTCTGAAACACGACCTGAAGCCAGCCACACCAGTGTGTCGGAGGAAACGACAGAAGTCAGCTTGCAGGCGCCTGGCCCACCACAAGGAGTCGCTGGAGCGCGATGATACAAGGATATGCAACCTGGTTTCAGAGCTGGTCATGGGTGCACCTCAGCCACGCTCAAGGTTGTAAACAAAATCATAACCGCCATCGATAAGAGACATTACTGTGCAGCCGTATTCATCGACCAGGCCAAGGCTTTCGACTCTGTCAATCACAACATTCTTATTGGCAGACTCGACATCCTTGGTTTCTCAAATTATTGCCTCACCTGGTTTACCAACTACTTCTCTGATAGAGTTCAGTGTGTCAAATCGGAGGGCCTGTTGTCTGGACCTCTGACAGTCTCTATGGGTGTGCCACAGGGTTCAATTCTCGGGCCGACTCTCTTTTCTGTATACATCAATGATGTTACTCTTGCTGTTGGTGATTCTCTGATCCACCTCTACGCAGACGACACCATTCTGTATACTTCTGGCCCCTCCTTGGACACTGTGTTAACTAACCTCCAGACGAGCTTCAATGCCATACAACTCTCCTTCCGTGGCCCCCAACTGCTCTTAAACGCAAGTAAAACTAAATGCATGCTTTTCAATCGATCGCTGCCCGCACCTGCTCGCCCGTCCAGCATCACTACTCTGGACGGCTCTGACTTAGAATACGTGGGTGTCTGGTTAGACTGTAAACTCTCCTTCCAGACTCACATTAAGCATCTCCAATCCAAAATTAAATCTAGAATCAGCTTCCTATATCGCAACAAAGCATCCTTCACTCATGCTGCCAAACATACCCTCGTAAAACTGACCATCCTACCGATCCTAGACTTCGGTGATGTCATCTATAAAATAGCCTCAAACACTCTACTCAACAAATTGGATTCAGTCTATCACAGTGCCTTCCGTTTTGTCACCAAAGCCCCATACACTACCCGCCATTGCGACCTGTACACTCTCGTTGGTTGGCCCTCGCTTCATACTCGTTGCCAAACCAATTGGCTACAGGTTATCTACAAGTCTCTGCTAGTTAAAGTCCCGCCTTATCTCAGCTCACTGGTCACCATAGCAGCACCCACTCGTAGCACGCTCCAGCAGGTATATCTCACTGGTCACCCCCAAAACCAATTCCTCCTTTGGTTGTCTTTCCTTCCAGTTCTCTGCTGCCCATGACTGGAACGAATTGCAAAACTCTCTGAAGCTGGAGACTCACATCTCCCTCACTAGCTTTAAGCACCAGCTGTCAGAGCATTTTACAGATCACTGCACCTGTACTTAGCCTATCTGTAAATAGCCCATCTATCTATCTACCTCATCCCCATACTGGTATTTATTTATTTATTTATCCTGCTCCTTTGCACCCCACTATCTCTACCTGCACATTCATCTTCTGCCGATCTACCATTCCAGTGTTTAATTGCTATAATTGTAATTACTTCGCCACCATGGCCTATTTATTTCCTTAACTTACCTAATTTGCACTCACTGTATATAGACTTTTTGTTTTCTTTTGTTCTACTGTATTATTGGCTGTATGTTTTGTTTATTCCATGTGTAACTCTGTGTTGTTGTATGTGTCAAATTGCTACGCTTAATCTTGGCCAGGTCGCAGTTGCAAATGAGAACTTGTTCTCAACTAGCCTACCTGGTTAAACAAAGGTGAAATAAAAATAAATTAAAAACCCGGACGCCGCTGGGCAAATTGTGCGCCGCCTCATGGGTCTCCCGGTCAGGGCCAGCTTTGACACAGCCTGGGATCGGACCCGGGTCTATAGTGACACCTCAAGCACTGCAATGCAGTGCCTTGGATCACTGTGTCACTATGGAGGCCCCTTCACCTAGAGTTGATCAATCAGGCTGATTGGGGCCTGTGGAATGTTGTCTCACTCTTCTTCAATGGATGTGCGAAGTGGATATTGGCGGGAACTGGAGCACGCTGTCGATTCAGATCATCCCAAACATGCTAAGTGGGTGACATGTTTGCTGAGTATGCAGGCCATGGAAGAACTGGGATATTTTCAGTTTCCAGGAATTGTGTACAGATCCTTGTGACAAGGGGATGGGAGTGGATGAATGGTACGACAATGGGCCTCAGGATCTCTTCACGGTGTCTCTGTGCATTCAAATTGTCATCGATTTAAAATGCAATTGTGTTCTTTGTCTGTAGCTTATGCTTGCCCATAGCATAACCCCACCGCCACTGTGGGGCACTCGTTGACATCAGCAAACCGCTCGCCCGGCACAGTTGAAACTGGGATTAATCCGTGAAGAGCACACTTCTCCATAATGTAAGTGGCCATCAAAGGACAGCATTTTCCCACTGAAGTCTGTTATGACGCTGAACTGCAGTCAGGTCAAGACCCTGGTGAGGACAACAAGCATGCAGATGAAATTCCCTGAGATGGTTTCTGACAGTTTGTTTAGAAATTCTTTGGCTGTGCAAACCCACAGTTTCATCAGCTGTACCGGTGGCAGATCTCAGATGATCCTGCAGGAGAAGAAGCTGGATGTGGAGGTCCTGGGTTGGCGTGGTTACAAGTGGTCTGCGGTTGTGAGGCCGGTTGGACACACACAGTACTGCCAAATTCTCTAAAATGACGACATAGGCGGCTTATGGTAGAGAAATGAACATTCAATTCTCTGGCAACAGCTCTGGTGACATTCCTTCATTCAGCTAGTGAATTGCTCGGTCTCTCAACTTGAGCAATCTTTGACCATTGTGTTGTTAAAACTGCACATTTTAGGGTGGCCTTTTATTGTCCCCAGTTCAAGGTGCACTTGTGCAATGGTGATGCTGTCTAATCAGTTTCTTGATAATGTCACACCTGTCAGACATACATTTTTGGTGCATATGGAATATTTCTGTGATCTGTTATTGCAGCTGAAGAAACATGGGACCAACACTACATGTTGCGTTTATCATTTTTGTTCAGTGTACACATAGGCAGCGTTCTTGGCAAATGAGCCGTATTTGAGTGGAGAATATGTCTTGTTAGGGGAAAAGCAAGACACACACACACCTATCCAGCAAATGATGAAAACTTAATTATCTAGTGCTTCACAAAAGACCACACATAAAATGGGACTATTTTTAGCATTCGTGTCATATGACCTTTTTCTGCCATCCGATAGGGATTTTTGCTTGATGTTTTTATGGCTTGTTTTGTTTATAGCCGGAGAACCCGGGCGGATTATTTGGCTGCCATTATTTTCCATTCACAATCTATCAAGCTTAAATATCTCAATGCTAATGTTTCTCATATGAGCAGTTGGATGCACAATCTCTGCTAAATTTGGTTATCTGAAATGTCATGAGCACTTAAGACCATTTCCCACAGTACCCCCGTTTTGTTTTGCTCACCATGTGTGCACAGTGCATATTACGACCAGCAATTGATTCATTCTTTTATCACCATACCAGCGCATCACAGAGACCCACTCACCACCAACTGTCCGTGTCTCTGTTGGGGGACACAGGATGTACAAGTGATGACACGTCTAAAGAATGTACTGCCGTATTCTGAAATCCTTCATTTCCATCATTTGCATGGAGAGTCTGGGTGACAATAGAGTTAAGAATATTTCCATTTGTATGCAGTTCTGTGTATGTATCTTCTCTGCATACTCCGCCTGTGTCCTTCCAAGTGTCTTAGTTGTGAGTATGTTCACACCCTCGGTGGTTATCATGGAGCTCGCCAACAGTTAACCCTCGGGTTCCTCGTGGTTTTGTTACGTCCCAGCTGGGCGCTGCTTCCCCTGTTACCAAAGAGGTCAGGGGTTAACTCCCTATAGAACCACAGTGTTCCTCCATCCCTGTTGTTCTGAATGGCTCTGTGTGTGCTCCTGTGTTTTGTTCCTGTGACTTACTGTACACAACATAGAAGTAGAATGTGGCCCAAATGGTACCCTATTCCCTATATAGTGCACTAATTTTGACCAGAGCCCTATCAGATCTATTGGGATGGTGATGAGTATGTCATGAATCTTTCAGACATCAACTAACATCCAACCATGTAGGTTAGGGCTGGGAATTGCCAGGGACCTCACAATACGATATCACGGTACTTCGGTGCAGATAAGATATGAATTGCGACTGTCACGATTCTATATGTATGCAATTCAATACAGTAATTTTATTGTGATTCGATGTTCCAAACATATTGCTCACCATATGTCTCATGCAGAGACGAGAGAGCCATGAGAAAACAAGTTCTGATCAGTCATGGAAATACAAGTGCTGAAAGTATTAGTTCAGGTACAGCCAACTACCACAAAAATAATATTACGTTATTGTCTTAATAAGAAATATTGTGAAATAATATCCCAACGTGTAACTGTCGATTTGTTTCCACTATCATTAATGTCCCATTTCTCTTAAGCAATAAATCGAGCATAGTGAGTAGACACTGACAGTCATAACATGCTATGGGAACGAGCTAAAGTCTTGGCTTCATCCCAAATGGCTCCCTATTTCTTATGTTGTGCACTATGTGATTGGGGTGACATTTGGGGCGCTTACCAAGTCAAAGTTCAGGACATGATCTTTGGGGGAGGGGGAAACCTGGCAGTTTAAGTAAATAGTTGTGTTCTCATTCCTGACATCACAACCACAGACCCCTGGTCATATCCACTACACATTCTGTACACGCACAGAGACAGACCAGACAGACCAGACAGACAGACCAGACAGACCAGACAGACCAGACAGACAGACCAGACAGACCAGACAGACCAGACAGACAGAGACAGACCAGGCACACAGACACACAGACAGATGTATGTGGACACCTGCTCGTCAAACATTCATTCCAAAATCATGGGCGTTAATTTACAGTTGGTCCCCCTTTTGTTGCTATAACAACCTCCACTCTTCTGGTAAATCTTTCCACTGGATGTTGGAACATTGCTGCGGTGGACTTGCTTCCTTTCAGCCACAAGAGCATTAGTGAGGTTGGTTACTGATGTTTGGAGCGATTAGGCCTGGCTCGCAGTCAGCTTTCCAATTCATCCCAAAGGTGTTCGGTGGCGTTGAGGTCAGGGCTCTGAGCAGGCTAATCAAGTTCTTCCACACTGATCTCGACAAACCATTTCTGTATGAACCTCGCTTTGTGCACGGGGCATTGTCATGCTGAAACAGGAAAGGGCCTTCCCCAAACTGTTGCCACGAAATTGGAAGCACAGAATAGTCTAGAATGTCATTGTATGCTGTAGCGTGAAGATTTCCCTTCACTGGAACTAAGGGGCCTAGCACGAATCATTAAAAACAGCCTCAGACCATTATTCCTTCTCCACCAAACGTTACAGTTGGCACTATGCATTGGGGCAGGTAGCGTTCCTAGTTTCATCCGTCATACTGCCAGATGGTGAAGTGTGATTAATCACTCCAGAGAACGCGTATCCACTGCTCCAGAGTCCAATGGCGGTGAGCTTAACACCACTCCAGCCGACGCTTACCAATAAGCATGGTGATCTTAAGCTTGTGTGCGGCTTCTCAGACGTGGAAACCCATTTCATGAAGCTCCCGATGAACAGTTATTGCGCTGGCGTTGCTTCCAGAGACTGTTTGGAACTCGGTAGTGAGTTTTACAATCGAGGCGAGACACTTTCAATGCGCTATGCGCCTCAGTACTCGGTGGGCCCGTTCTGATCTTGTGTGGCCTACCACTTCCTGGCTGAGCCGTTGTTGCTCCTAGATGTTTCAACTTCGTAATAACAGCACTTATCGTAGATCAGGGCAGCTCTAGCAGGGCAGAAATTTGACAAACTACCTTGTTGGAAAAGGGGCTTCCTATGACGGTGCCACTTTGAAAGTCACTGAGGTCTTCAGTAAGGCCATTCTATTGCCAGTGTTTGTCTATGGAGATTGCATGGCTTTGTGCTCGATTTTATACACCTGCCAGAAACCTGAGTGTCTGAAAACCGAATCCACACATTTGAAGGGGTGTCTACAGTATGCCTGTGTGTGTGTGTGTGTGTGTGTCTGTGCATGTATATATATTCTCAGTTCAAGTAAACATCTCAGTTCAATATTTACATGGTGAATGTGAGATGTTTTTAATGGAGTAGACATAGTCCTAGATGGTAATACAGATCTCTGCTTCATGAATGTAATGCAGCCTTTAAACAAATTCCCTATGATCGCTCTATTCACTAATGGTAAACATCTTTGTTATCCATTCTCCTGGTAGCCTGCTGCCTGTGTCTCTCTACAATAAGCTTTGCAAATGAAAAAGTAGAGGGGAGAAAGAAAAGAAAGCTTGGCAGTTAGGCTGTTTTCAATTTTCTATCTGCATCATGGGAAGAATGTGTTTTCTCTGTTTTTGGATACAGTGAGGGAGAGCTGTTAAATCTAGAGCTATTGGTAGTTTGTAGTTCCCCACCCTTCTCTCTCTCGTGTGTGTGTGTGTGTGTGTGTGTGTGTGTGTGTGTGTGTGTGTGTGTGTGTGTGTGTGTGTGTGTGTGTGTGTGTGTGTGTGTGTGTGTGTGTGTGGCTAGAAGGAGGAGAGGAATGCTCTGCCTCTAATGGTCAGTGACTGATGCCTACTAGGTCCATGCTGCTTGGCCCCCCCACTCTGCCCCTGAGCCATCTGTGTTCTTGCTAAATAATGCCTCAGAATGCAGCCAACGGCCTCCGATTCACTACATCACAGAATGGCCCCTGTGTGTGTGTCGGCTGACTGTCGTTGAGGCTCTCGTGTGGAATTCTGGGCCCTGTCGTGGAGGAGCGCTGCAGCTAGCTAGGGCTCCGTCTGGAATGGCACCCTATAATAAAGCATCATTTCCCTATATGATGCACTTCTTTTGACCAGCGCCCTAACTTTGAACCTAGTTGGTTAGCTTTAGCTACCTGTAGATTCATGCAGGGTAGTAACGTTACAAGCTGGGATCATGGTACATTGTTTAGCTAGCTAGCTACATGTCTGAACAAAAGACTCCACTATGCAAGTATCCATTTCACTGTACCGTTTCCACTTCCTGTATCCTGTGCATGTGACAAATAAATAAACATAGATTTTATTTGAAATGGTGTGTGTTTACCAGAAATGCTAATGTGAAGAACATAACCTGCACCAAAGTCAGATTAGGATATAATATTTAAAAAAGTTATACAATTCTGTGGTAGAATGACATGATTTTATTTTGTCATTCACCATCATAAGCTATTTTCTGTAATTAGCTCACCATAAACTCACAACAAGAGCCTTATTTACAAGTACATTTTCCTGTAAAAATGAATGCAAATTGGTTCAAGTTAAGACGTTGTCGGCTATGGTACCAGTCAAAGGTTTGGACACACCTACTCATTCCAGGGTTTTTATTTATTCTCTACATTGTAGAATAATAGTGAAGACAACAAAACTATGAAATAACACATATGGAATCATGTAGTAACCAAAAAAGTATTAAACAAATTAAAATAAATGTTATATTTGAGATTCTTCAAAGTAGCCACCCTTTGCCTTGATGACAGCATTGCACACGCTTGGCATTCTCTCAACCAGATTCACGAGGAATGCTTTTCCAACAGTCTTGAAGGAGTTCCCACATGTGCTGAGCACTTGTTGGCTGCTTTTCCCTGCCCTCTGCAGTCCAACTAATCCCAAACCATCTCAATTTGGGTTGAAGTTGGATGATTGTGGAGGTCAGGTTATCTGATGCAGCACTCCATCCCTCTCGTTCTTGATCAAATAGTCATTACACAGCCTGGAGGTCTGTTGGTTCATAGTCCTCTTGAAAAACAAATGATAGTCCCTCTAAGCGCAAACCAGAAGGGATGGTGTATCGCTGCAGAATGCTGTGGTTGCCATGCTGGTTAAGTGTGCCTTGAATTCTAAATAAATCAGACAGTGTCACCAGCAAAGCACTCCCACACCTTCACACCTCCTCCTCCATGCTCACAAAGACACAGCGGTTGGAACCAAAAATCTCAAATTTGGACTCATCAGACCGAAGAACAGATTTCCACCGGTCAAATGTCCATTGCTTGTGTTTCTTGGCCCAAGCAATTCTTTCCTCTTATTGGTGTCCTTTAGTAGTGATTGAGAATGAAATGACTGAACAAATGAACAACGAAACAGCACAGCAAGTAAGTGAAATAAATAGGTTTTGAGTATGTTTTACTGGTAATGGGGACAAATGTAAATGCCAACAAAATAAAAAAAATGTGTGTGTCTGTGTGTAACTTTTATTTAACTATTTAAGAACAAATCTTATTTACAACGACGCGTGGCCAATTGTGCGCCGCACTATGGGACTCCCAATCATGGCAGGATGTGATACAGCCTGGATTCGAACCAGGGACTGTAGTGACACTTCTTGCACTGAGATGCAGTGCCTAGACATCTGTGTGTGTTAACTATTTAACTGTACCAGAATGCTTAAAGGCCTCTAAAATTGTAAATATCGGTCATCGGTATCGGTTGTTTGGCAAGGAAAATAATGGATATCGGTATCGGCCAAAAACGTCATAGCGGTGCATCACTAGTTGAAATGTGTCTGAACTCTGAAGCATTTATTTGGGCTGCAATTTTTGAGATTGGTAAATCTATTGAACTTATCCTCTGCAGCAGAGGTATCTCTGGGTCTTCCTTTCCTGTGGCGGTCCTCATGAGAGCCAGTTTCATCATAGCGCTTGATTATTTTTGTGACTGCTCTTCATGTCTTACAATAATGGACTGTCATTTCTCTTTGCTTATTTGAGCTGTTCTTGCTATAATATGGACTTGGTCTTTTACCAAATAGGGCTATCTTCTGTATACCACCCCTACCTTGTCACAACACAACTGGCTCAAACGCATTAAGAAGGAACGAAATTCCACAAATTCACTTTTAACAAGGCACACCTTAATTGAAATGTATTCCAGGTTGCTACCTCATGAATCAGGTTGAGAGAATGCCAAGAGTGTGCAAAGCTGTCATTAAGGCAAAGGGTGGCTACTTTGAAGAATCTCAAATATAACATTTACTTTGATTTGTAAAATTTTTTGGTTTACTACATGAATCAATATTTAGTCGTTTTGATGTCTTCACTATTCTACAATGTAGAAAATAGCAAAAATAAAGAAAAACCCTTGAATGAGTAGGTGGTCTGAACTTTTGACTGGTACTGTACATGATATGGTCATTATTTGAACTGGCTATCCAGCTAACAAGTTAGAAATGAACAAACATTGTTTGGAAATACACCTGTTATGCAATTTTGGACCACCAGGCTGCCGATGTCGTGCAGCCTGTTGTTTTTGTGTTCAAACCTTTTCATAACGACAAGGACAAGTTTGATGTCGGACGACAATCGAATGTTCATGATGTCACTGCAACAACTGTATTCAGACATGTTGATAGACGTATTATAAACCAGCCTTCAGTCTTGAAATCTTTGGTTGTTTAGTACACTACCGTACTCACTCTGTTTAGCACAAGGTCCTCACATGTGAATCCTTAGAGATGGGTAGGGCTAAGACTTAAGAGTTTGTGAACGTTGCTGAATGAGTGTAGACAAAGAAGAGCTCTCCAGTAGGTGTACCAAAACATTCAAGGGCCATTTTCTCAAAAGTGTGGTTACAAGTTTATGAACTTTCAAAGCAGAATTACTTTCCCATTGTTCCTCAAATGTAGTGTACGATACACCATTTTCTAGCTCTGTCTACTTTTATCCAATGTAAAAAAATATAAAATATATATATATATATTTAAATCACAATTTCACATTTTGCTACATAAAATCAAACTGGTTGGTCACAAATACAGAAGAAAGAGCATGAGTAATGAAACTCTGGCCCAAGTCTAACAAGCTTCCCCTGTGGAAGCTGGTCGCTTCGTTTAATTATTTAGTCAGGTCTGCTGGAGGGAGGGAGAGACAGAGAAAGAGAGATAGAGAGGGACAGAGCACAGGCACATTAGCAGTATTGATGACAATGTGGCCTATTCATAGTCTTCCCAGACGTACGGACAATCTCTCTTTTCACAAAAGGACAATCATAAGAGGAGAATTATGAAACATCCCACCTGGCTTGGCCTAGAGGAGAAAGAGAGGAGAGACTTCTAGTCATCATAGCTATCATATTATGGCAATTACTATTTCAAGACCGGTTTTATTTTTTTTTACAACTTAGTTATAATGATATATAATTTGTCAAAGGTTCTTCAGAAGCATGTCGAATTTCAAGTGAGAAGGTGACATTGAGCAACAAATTTAAAATGTCATTTGTAACAAGACCCAAGATCAATTAATCGGGGCCCACATTTAAAAAGTGTCTCAAACTAAGTGCTGATCTAAGAATAGTTCCACGTGATGTATTATGGGGCGGCAGGGTAGCCTAGTGGTTAGAGCGTTGGACTAGTAACCAGAAGGTTGCGAGTTCAAACCCCCGAGCTGACAAGGTACAAATCTGTCGTTCTGCCCCTGAACAGGCAGTTAACCCACTGTTCCCAGGCCGTCATTGAAAATAAGAATTTGTTCTTAACTGACTTGCCTGGTTAAATAAAGGTAAAATTAAAAAAAAAAAAATAATAATATTGATCTAAAAGGCTAAACTGATTCTAGATCAGAACTTCCTCCTCTAAGAAACATTTAGTAAAATGTACCTTTGGTACTGCGTCTTGACCTAGCTGTAAGAGCTACATTTTGCATTGTGCTGTCTATGGACAGTAGTGTGTTGTGCCTACTAGGTCCTTACACCAAAGGTTTTGGTCCTGTGTTGGTCAGTTGGTTTAGCATGGCACTTGCGACACCAAAGATCATGGGTTTGATACCTGCTGTGGCCACCCATATGAAATTGTATGCATGATTTGTTAGTCACTTTGAATAAAATCATTTGCTAAATGGCACATACTATTATATGTTTATCCCCATGCTATTATTGTTCATGCACTGTAGGCTTTTTCTCTGGATGATGAAAACCTCTCATGTCAATTGAGAGAGGACTGCCCTTTCCTATAGGTGTTTTTTGTGATGTGACAGACTGTCACAACGGTCAGAAAATGTGTCAGCTTCCATATTTTTTTCCACTCTCTCCCGCCAATGTGACAATGCTGAGGTGAAACAGACATAGAGGCTCTGAAACCATTTGTTGGGCAATTTTTTTCTTTCTGTCGCTGCGCATCAACTGTTTGCGAGGTGGAAGTGAAGCGCCGGGACTAGTGTTGTTCTCCCTCTGAAAATTGGGAATGTGTTTTTCTCTTCTCACCTTTCACCTGACTACATTCCTCTGACAGATATTGCTGCCTTGGTTTACCCCGACAGGGTCATGAGATGAGGCCCCCGATTCTGCTCTACTGTTAATGATATTGATTGCGTCCCAAATGGCACCCTATTCCCTATATAGTGCACTGCTTTTGACCAGAGCCCAAAGGAATAGGGTGCCGTTTGGGACGCATAGCTCTGACTGCTGATCAGGAGGCAGGAAGGCACATGACGTTAATGGTCTAAAGAAGACAACCCAAACACAGATTGTATATTTGTGAATGCTCCGGTTTGTTTCTACGTGCTACAGTGTGTGTGTGTGTGTGTGTGTGTGTGTGCGCGCCGTCTTAGTCTGACTGTAATAATATACATAGCGCTAGAAGCATCCGAGGACGTTAAGCTGGACTGTGTGTGGCGCCGGCTCCAGAGTGGCCCATAGTGGAGGCATTTGTCTGTCTCTGACTGTGAGGAGACCCCCCCCCCCCCCTTGAACCATGACAATGGTTGGCTATGCCCCACAGCAGAGCTTGGGTGGCTAACTCAAAGCTTCCTGAATCTCGAAGCTTACTGAACCTCAAAAATACATAGTTTTACTGTTACAGTGTTGGTTGTAAAACTTAGTTCTAAAAGATGGAGTGAAAGCAGAAGAGGACATCAAGGCCTGAACATGGAAACAGTGAAGTCTGAAATGTGCAATAACTAATTAATTACATAGGGTTGGCTAGGTTCCTTTTGAAATGTTATCCGTTATTAGTTACCTGTCAAATTGTAAATCAGTAATGTCACTTTTTGATTACCCAAACTCAGTAATGTAATCTGTGTAAATTTGAGCATGTGTTCATTAGGCATGTAAACATTTTTATTTTAATCAGTACTAACTAGATTGTTTTTGAGAGTATGAAGCACAATACCATGTAGGTGTTTAGAAAAGAGGATCTCAGACTTTTATTCCATAGGCTGGGATCACTATGCAGCTGTTGCAAGAGCGCATTTTTCACTGGCTGTCCACTGTTCGCAAACAAATTATTGATAGGTACTTTAAACTTCTTAAATTCAAACATTTATTGGTTTAAAATTCACATAGGCCTAAACATTTGTGAACATTCATCCACAACAACTATACTGAACAAAAATGCAACTTGCAATAATTTCAACAATTTTACTGAGTTCCAGTTCATATAAGGAGATTGAAATAAATAAATTAGGCCCTAATCTATGGATTTCACATGACTGGGCAGGGGCTCAGCCATGGGTGGGCCTGGGAGGGCATAGGTCATCCTTACATAGGTCATCCTTACCTCCAAGCATTTATTCAAGTTGGATAATCTTTGGATTCTGACAGCAGTCGCACCATTGGAAGACAGCTTGGACTGTAGCCTACAAAATCCTATTCTTGCCCTTTTCCCACGATTCATCAAACGCATTTGGTGTGTCATCATAGTGGGGCTCCCAAGTGGCACAGCCGTCTAAGGCACTGCATCTCAGTGCTAGAGCCGTCACTACAGACTCTGGTTCTATTCCAGACTGTATCTCAACCGGCCCAGATTGAGAGTCCCATAGGGCGACGCACAATTGGCCAAGCATTGTTAAGGTTTGGCCGGGGTAGGCCGTCATTGTAAATAAGAATTTGTTCTTAACTTAGGGATAGGCGTCCTGTCAACGGGACAGTTGTAAATCATGTAGTGCCTTGTGTCACGATTGCAGACTTTAGAGAAACAACAAATGGTGGTACATATAAGTGTCTTATATAGGCCGAAAGCATAAATTCTTGTTAATATAACTGCACTGTCCAATTTACAGTAGCTATTATCACAGAAAATTGCCATACTATTGTTTGAGGACAGCTCCTAACAACAAAACACCTTTTTCAATGCAATTACGTTTGATAAATTCACCTCTGAAGGTGAAATGTGTACTTACATTCTGAAATCGTGCTCTGATTTGTCATCCAAAGGGTCCCAGAGATAACATGAAGTGTCATTTCGTTAGATAAAATCCTTTTTCATATCCTACAAAGGTCCATATAGCATGCACGATCGATTTTGACACCAAATTTGGTCATGGCACGCCGATGACGCGGGCGGTCTTCACTTGATTGACTATTTTGTCAAATAAGCACCAATCAGGGTCAAACAAAGCTATCTAGATAGCCAATGAGCTGGGCTTTATGGGAGTATGGTAGAAAAGTGGTACAACACTTTAGATTACAATTGCCTGAAACCCTTTATCTGTCGCAAAATGTAGCTGCTAACCTTGTGCGACAGCAAGCCTTTTCCTTTTGGACAAAAAGTATACGAATATGGAGAGTAATGAAGTCATGAAAACTGGCTGTTTTGCAAATGTTGAACTTGTAATATGGCTACTAGTACTGGAAAAGCTAAATAAAAGTCCAATGTCTCCTTCATGATTTGCCCAAATGTACCTGGGTGACTTCACACTAAATGTCATGTAGTTTGCTCATACTTCAAGTTATCCGTCTGACGCTTTACACATACACTTCTGCCATCTTGTGGACACCATGGGAATTACAACCAGAGTGATGGCTAGATATGGGACCTTTCTGTTGCATTTCAAAGATGGTGGTTAGCATTTTCTTCTATCAGATCTATTGTGTTGTATTCTGCAACATTTAATTCATATTTCCACAAACTTCAAAGTGTTTCCTGTCAAATGGTACCAAGAATATGCAAATCCTCACTTCAGGGCCTGAGGTACAGGCAGTTAGATTTGGGTATGTAATTTTAGGTGAAAATTGAAATAAGGCTATACCTATTAACTGACTTGCCTAGTTAAATAAATGTACAAAGAGGAAATTATGGTCCGACTCGCTCTGGTGGAACTAATTTAAATTTGCGCCTTTATTTAGTGATGAAAGCTGTAAAAAAATAAAAAATAATCTCAAACATCCTTTCTGAATTTTAACCTGTCTAGGACTGGGTTTCCGCTAGCGGTGAACCCAGTCATACATACAAGTATTAGGCACCAGTTTAAAGATATATAATTCTCGTTAATCCAGCCACAGTGTCTGATTTCAAAAATACTTTACAGCGAAGGCTCCACAAATTATTATGTTAGGTCACCACCAACTCACAGAAAAACCCAGCCATTTTTCCAGCCAAAGAGAGGAGTCACAAAAAGCAAATTAATCACTAACCTTTGATGATCTTCATCAGATGACACTCATAGGACTTCATGTTACACAATACATGTATGTTTTGTTCGGTAAACTTCATATTTATATCCAAAAATCTTATTTTACATTGGCGTGTTACTTTCAGTAGTTCCAAAACATGCAGTGATATTGCAGAGAGCCACATTAATTCACAGAAATACTGTATAAATGTTGAAGAAAATATAACTATTATACATGGAACTTTAGATACACATCTCTTTAATGTATTCACTGTGTCAGATTTCAAAAAAACTTTACGGAAAAAGCATAATCTGAGAACGGCACTCAGAGCCCAAAACCAGCTTGAGAAATATCCGCCATGTTGGGTAGTCAACATTAGTAATAAATAGCATTATAAATATTGACTTACCTTGGATAATCTTCATTAGAATGCACTCACAGGAATCACAATTCCACAATAAATGCTTGTTTTGTTCGATAATGTCCACCATTTATGTCCATTTATGTCCAATAACTTCTTTTGTTAGGGCGTTTGGTAAACAAATCCAAAAGCGTGATCTGGTCCATTCGGACGAAATGTTCAAAAAGTTATATTACAGGTCGAAGAAACTTGTCAAACTAAGTACTGAATCAATCTTTAGGATGTTTTATCATAAAAGTTCAATAATGTTCCAACCAGAGAATTCCATTGTCTGTAGAAAAGCCATGGAACGCAGGTCGCTCTCAAGTGAAAGTGCGTGACTGAGAACGAGGTTGCAGGCAGACCCCTAAGTCAAACAGCTCCCATCCGGCCCCCCTTCACATGAGCAGCCTGAAACAACGTTCTAAAGAGGGTTGACATCTAGTAGAAGCCTTAGGAAGTGCAAAATAACCAATTTCCCACTGTGTATTCGATAGGGGTGAGTTCAAAAACTACAAACTTCAGATTTCCCACTTCCTGTTTGGATTTTTTTTCTCAGGTTCATGCCTGCCATATGAGTTCTGTTATACTCACAGACATCATTCAAACAGTTTTAGAAACATATATTAGCATCTGGGACTGAGTAGGAGGCAGTTAACTCTGGGCACGCTATTCATCCAAAAGTGAAAATGCTGCCCCCTATCCCTAATTATCTAGTTTTTCAAACGTATCTGTAATCTGATTAAAATATTTACGTTTTTTGTAATCTGTTACTCCCCAACACATCTACAATACTGCGTGAAAATACTGTAACTATATATACGGCCTAACAATGCTCTTTCATTTTCTTGGTGAAAGCTAAATACATTAGTACCTAAGCGTCCCAAATGGCACCCTATATCCTATTTAGTGCACTATTTTTGACCAGGACCCATAGGGAATAGGGTGCCATTTGGGGCGTAGCCTAAATGCAATGCAATGGGTGGTTGGGACCCTGTTTGTAAGGAAAAGTTCTTGGCCATTGTAGAACAACACAATGCATGTTTTTAGGACCCGTTAGAGCAAATGACTGTTGACAGTAGCTTGGATTAGTAGCACGTCACAAGGCTCCACATCATGAAGCTTTACTTTAAGCCACATAGCAGAGCTGTACACACAGCACACACAGAGCTAGGAGAAATCCTGACTTCATCAGTTTCCCGTAGGGATTAAGTGCCACAGCAGCAAGCTGGTCATTGTCATGGCAGCTTCCTTAGTTCAAACTCCACATAGCTTGTCATGGCTGCGTTCCAAATTACATCCTACTCCCTATTTAGTGCACTATGGGTCCCGGTCAAAAGTAGTGCACTAATTAGAGGATAGGGGGTGATAAGATGTGATGAGGTGCTGGAAACAATGAGGCTGAGTATGAAATGCATTCCAGAGACGATGGTGATGTCCAGAGTCCTGCTGACGGTTCCGTTGGTCTGTCTGATCCTCCTCGTACTCCATCAATGATCAAGTCTGACTGTGGGTCGGTTGGAGTGGTGGAATACAACTTTCTTTGTCCTGTGGCAAGCAAACACACACACACACACACACACACACACACACACACACACACACACACACACACACACACACACACACACACACACACACACACACACACTCATCCAGTTTATTTTTGTCTAATTTCTCCCCTTTTGAATGGCAGTTGTATATCTAATTGTCCTGTTGTAGTCTTCTAAATGTGCTCCTTGTCTCCCTCCTGGTCAGTGTAGCAGTGTTTGGTCACACATTCCTGTCATCTGAGTGGTTGAGCAGATCGATGGACTGACAGACGGAGGAGAATGCAGCAGCTCCCTTTACAAACCTGCGTAGATGCATTTGTGTTAAAGTCCAGGCCTGTCAAACGATGGCTTACATCCCCCGGAGGTCGCAGAGAGCAACTTGTGTGGTTGCTGCCTGCCGGGGCTATAAATCAGAGCACCGTCAGTGTAGACCTACTGGATATTGATAAGCTTAGGCCATTCTGTTCTAAATCAGCCAATAGAGGTGCTCACATTTCAGCTTCCCCTGACTTCAGCTTCAGGGTTTCTTCAGGGGCGAGGGAGTTGAGTCCGGGGTTGAACAAGCTTAGCGCAGACCATTAATGTTTTATTTGATGTCTGAGGAAAGCAGAGATTGAGAACCTGTGATATTGCACTAACAAATAGGCTATCTGCTGTACACAGTAGTCTATCCTAGTTTCCCTCCGCCTGGGATGGAACAAAGTGTTGTAAGCCCCAAATGTCACCCTGTTCCCTATATAGTGCACTATTTTTGACCAGGACTCTTGGATAAAAGTAGTGCACTATAAAGGGACTAGGGTGCCATTTGGGACGTATCCCCTGTCTGTAAGATACCAGTGTAATATAAAATGTCTTGTAGATCTCTCGTCATTATGTAACCATGTGAGGATTGTTCTGTAAAGCAAGAACACTGTCCTCAACTGTAAAACTCTTTTCATTAATGTAACTGGGGCAGCGGCTGCAATTATGATGAAGATATAGTGGGTGCATCCAAAATGGCACCCTATTCCCTTTATGGTTCACTTCTTTTGACCAGGGTTCTGGTCGAAATAATGCACTACATAGGGAAAAGTGTGTTATTTGGGAATTAGCCATTGTGTGCCTCTGAGAATGACCCTTTCAAGTGGAGGAATGGAAAGGCTGTTTGAAATTACACCCCACACTTGTTGGAAATTAGATTCATATTTGATATGTTAATAACACAACTTGTTTGGGGGTCTTGTGTGCTTTGGTAAATATCTGAAAGGGCTATTCTTTACATAGAATTCCATGCATCTTAACTCCAGACACATGTAGACCACTGTAAGCCAGTGTTGTGCTTCAGTACTATTGTATCATTGCTATTCTCAGGAGCTTTAAGCTCTGTTTATATTTACTAGGGATGAGCGTCTGACTTTTTTGCCGGAGTTTTGGAGTACTCACATGATTATTTCTTCTTTAATACTCAAATGGGGGAAACATATTTTTTTTTTTTAAGCCCCGCACTGGAAAATAACGTGTGCCTTTATATTAACCATTACAAATAGCAAATCCTAATTGCTATTTGGTCAATAGAAAAGCGAGTGGCATTTAAGATGAATTGATTGAAACCGTAATATCAAGTGGTTATATTCTGAACAGAAATATAAACGCAACATGTAAAGTGTTGGTCCCACGTTTCATGAGCTGAAATAAAAGATCCCAGAAATGTTCCATATGCACAAAAAGTGTATTTCTCTCAAATATTGTGCACATCACTCTTGGTGAGCATTTCTCCTTTGCTAAGATAATCAATCCCTCCACCTGACAGGTGTGGAATTTCAAGAAGCTGATTAAACAGCATGATCATTACACAGGTGCACCTTGTGCTGGCGACACAAAAAAACGTCACTCTAAAATGTGCAGTTTTGTCACACGACACAATGCCACAGATGTCTCACGTTTTGAGGGAGTTTTGAATTTGGCAGTACTGTGTGTGTCCAACCGGCCTCACAACAGCAGACCACGTGTAACCACGCCATCCCAGGACCTCCACATCTGGTTTCTTCACCTGCGCGGTCGTCTGAGACCAGCCACCCAGACAGCTGATGAAATTGTGGGTTTGCACAACCAAATAATTTCTGCACAAACAGTCAGAAACCGTCTCCGGGAAGCTTATCTGCGTGCTCGTCATCCTCTGCAGGATTTTGACCTGACTGCAGTTCGGTGTCATGACCGACTTCAGTGGCCAAATGCTCACCTTTGATGGCCACTGGCACGCTGGAGAAGTGTGCTCTTCACGGATGAATCCCAGTTAAAATTGTACCGGGCAGATGGCAGACAGCATGGCGTCGTGTGGGTTTGCTGATGTCAATGTTGTGAACAGAGTGCCCAATGGTGGCAGTGCGGTTATGGTATGGGCAGGCATAAGCTACGGACAACAAACACAATTGCATTTTATCGATGGCAATTTGAATACACAGAGATACCGTGATGAGATCCTGAGGCCCATTGTCATGCCATTCATCCGCCACCATCACCTCATGTTTCAGCTTGATAATGCACGGCCCCATGTCGTAAGGGTCTGTACACAATTCCTGGAACCTGAAAATGTCCCTGTTCTTTCATGGCCTGCATACTCACCAGACATGTCCCCCACTGATTATGTTTGGGTTGCTCTGGATTGACATGTACAACATTGTGTTTTAGTTCCCGCCAATATCCAGCAACTTTGCACAGCCATTGAAGTGGAGTGGGACAACATTCCACAGGCCACAGTCAACAGCCTGAGCAGCTCTATGCGAATGAGATGTGTCACACTGCATGAGGCAAATGGTGGTCACACCAGATACTGACTGGTTTTCTGATCCATGCCCCATTTTTAACGTTATCTGTGACCAGCAGATGCATATCTGTTTTCCCAGTCATGTGAAATCCATAAATTAGGGCCTAATTTATTTATTTCAATTTACTGATCCTTATATGAACTGTAACTCAGTAAAAAAGTTTGAAAATGTTGCATGTTGCGTTTTATATATATTTTCAGCGTACTATATCGAGGAACTCAATCTTCAGAAAGGCAGTAACCTCAGCAGTGGTGCTTGCTTGTAGAAGCTTATGGCTGTGGAATGGCATAGACTCTTATTTCCCAAGCCCTTATCACAGACGAGACACATATTTTACAGAAGGGGAAAAAAGAATGTGATTTAATATAATAGAATAAAACAGAACAGAATATTTTCTAGACATTTATTTCTGTACGGCTAACGAGAGCTTGTGTGTGTAGAGGGAGTGGTTGGAACGCAATTGAGTGAATAAGACACTGGTGGGATGCTTGGTTTGGTGTCTTTTTTGTTGTGCCCCGCCAATGCACTTGTATCAATGGAACACTGGTGTCGAAGACGATCTTAATTTGCTTTAAGACACAATTTGTGATCTTCGGTTAAAGATCGAGCTTTGACGTCCGTTCAATGACTTACTCCCATCCCTCATATTTACTACTCTCTGTTTATGCCAATGTTTACTCTTGTGATGAGGGGAGGATCTGTAAATGAATATATTACGTCTCTGTCCCATTCCGTCCTTCCTGTATTTTTTAAAAACTGGACTTGACTTCTGCAACAGTTTGCCAAGAAGTCTACATGGCATTCTAGCTATATTTAGTGTTTTCATTTGGACATATGGCATGGATTTTCCCTTGTAATCAGAACAGGTCATATATTTGCCCATTGTGTATGACATTAGAGTAGGAGTGAGAGGGAGGACTAACCGTAGATGATGTCCTTGATTAAATATATGGCCATTTGTTGTACTTTTTGTGGAATGCTTTATTTCTGCTATCATTTCATGGCTCATGACTCTCTCGTGCTTTTTTGAGGAATGAGCAAGTACAGACTCATTTCTCCTCATTGGTGTAATCGGTGTGGCTCGGGGTGGGGGGGTGGGCTACTCTGGTCAAGACAGTGGTGAGGGGGGGGACAAGAGGGGCAGGGGGAGACGGGACAAATGCCTCTGGTCAAGGCAGTGTGGGTCAGGCTGGGTGGGAGGGGGGACGGACTACGCTCCCAACTCTGGCCAAGGGGAAGTGAGTGGGGATCTGAGTTATTAGCTCCAGAAATAGCAAAGTTAGGCCCCTGTGAAGCCTCTTTCTGTGAGTTCTAGAGAGGAGGCCGGGACAACTGTGGACATCTGTTTAGGGTTTATTTAGTACAGAGGGGCAGCACAGTATATTTTCTCATGACCCCAGGCTAGGCTGAGTCCCAAATGGCACCCTAGTCCCTATGTAGTGGAATGGCCCTGGTCAAAAGCAGTGCACTAATATAGGGAATAGGGTTCCATTTGGGACCTACACGTCTGTGTTAGGTGACTGACTGACCGGGACGCCCGAAGGGAAGCCCCTCAAAGGCATGAGCTGTATTCAGATTATGGCCAACAATGCCCCCAATTTGACCCCTCACCCACAGACTGGCCCCCTTCACCATCCGTTTGGCTGACCACTCTGGCTCTTTTTTTAAGTATGTTTAAACATAGACATTGTTAAATAACATTGTGGTAGCAGTGGCTCCTGGAAGGTGATGAGCCGCTTTGCTTTCTTGACCTTTCTTGACTTTTGCTGGAGTACACTACACACAGAGAATAGTGAAAATAAATATATTTCTGTCAAAACTCCATTTAACATGAGACCTGGTATGAATACAGACAGAAGATTTGATTGATTAGGGTTGATTTTCCAATTCTTCTGTTCCATTTGTTTAGTTTTGTTTGGGACTGTTGTCCTTTGGACCTCGTCTTCCATTAGAACAATTTACATGCTCAAGTAGTCTCAAATTGAATGAAGCCCATTATGTCATCATTTTTGGCAGAGACTTTGATAATGGCCTCACTTTCCTGAAAAGACACCTCACAAATCGGCTTTAAAAGATGTCAGCTGAATATTCTCAAGGTCGACAAGTAGACGAGAGAGGTGGAAGTGGTTTCCCTTTAACTTTAGTCTCTTTTACATTCTATCACTTTTGAAATGTTTGTGTACATGGAAGGCAAGACAAGTGACTTATGGTTACAAAAAATGAAATGCTTTTAGCTAAAGCGTTACTTCGTTTGTCAGTCAAATAATCTGTCACAGGCTTGTGAAAATACAGCTCTGTGAACTGCCATTTCTTGGGTTAGACATGGATATACCTCCCCAAACAGTTTCCTGCAAACGCCCACCTACTGCTATTGACCTCCATTAAGGCACAGAAGACAATTATATATGGACGAAAGCAGCAGTCACGTACCTATCCAACGCTGTTACGTTCTAATCATGTAATTTCAAGCTTATTTGAACACTTTTAAACGACTAGCAGAAAACAAGAGATACAATCTACATGTATGATGTTTTCCTCCGGAGGATAATGGTGCTTGACTGTGTGTGTATTGGGGGTAAATACCTGGTAAGAGCCTTGGACCTTAAAGACGGCCACCCGGCATGTTTGACAGCTTTAAAGACAGCCACCCGGCATGTTTGACAGCTTTAAAGACGGCCACCCGGCATGTTTGACAGCTTTAAAGACGGCCACCCGGCATGTTTGACAGCTTTAAAGACGGCCACCCGGCATGTTTAAGACAGCTTTCTAGACGGCCACCCGGCATGTTTGACAGCTTTCAAGACGGCCACCCGGCATGTTTGACAGCTTTCAAGACGGCCACCCGGGATGTTTGACAGCTTTAAAGACGGCCACCCGGCATGTTTGACAGCTTTAAAGACGGCCACCCGGCATGTTTGACAGCTTTAAAGACGGCCACCCGGCATGTTTAAGACAGCTTTCTAGACGGCCGCCCGGCATGTTTGACAACTTTAAAGACGGCCACCCGGCATGTTTGACAACTTTAAAGACGGCCACCCGGCATGTTTGACAGCTTTCTAGACGGCCACCCGGCATGTTTGACAGCTTTAAAGACGGCCACCCGGCATGTTTGACAGCTTTAAAGACGGCCACCCGGCATGTTTGACAGCTTTCTAGACGGCCACCCGGCATGTTTGACAGCTTTAAAGACGGCCACCCGGCATGTTTGACAGCTTTAAAGACGGCCACCCGGCATGTTTGACAGCTTTAAAGACGGCCACCCGGCATGTTTGACAGCTTTAAAGACGGCCACCCGGCATGTTTAAGACAGCTTTAAAGACGGCCACCCGACATGTTTAAGACAGCTTTCAAGATGGCCACCCGGCATGTTTAAGACAGCTTTCAAGACGGCCACCCGGCATGTTTAAGACAGCTTTCAAGACGGCCACCCGGCATGTTTAAGACAGCTTTAAAGACGGCCACCCGACATGTTTAAGACAGCTTTCAAGATGGCCTCCCGGCATGTTTAAGACAGCTTTCAAGACGGCCACCCGGCATGTTTAAGACAGCTTTCAAGACGGCCACCCGGCAGGTTTAAGACAGCTTTCAAGACGGCCACCCGGCATGTTTAAGACAGCTTTCAAGACTGCCACCCGGCATGTTTAAGACAGCTTTCAAGACGGCCACCCGGCATGTTTAAGACAGCTTTAAAGATGGCCACCTGGCAGGTTTAAGACAGCTTTCAAGACGGCCACCCGGCATGTTTAAGACAGCTTTCAAGACGGCCACCCGGCAGGTTTAAGACAGCTTTCAAGACGGCCACCCGGCATGTTTAAGACAGCTTTCAAGACTGCCACCCGGCATGTTTAAGACAGCTTTCAAGACGGCCACCCGGCATGTTTAAGACAGCTTTAAAGATGGCCACCTGGCAGGTTTAAGACAGCTTTCAAGACGGCCACCCGGCATGTTTAAGACAGCTTTCAAGACGGCCACCCGGCATGTTTAAGACAGCTTTCAAGACGGCCACCCGGCATGTTTAAGACAGCTTTAAAGATGGCCACCTGGCATTTTTAAGCTATGGAAATACCTCAGCATTAATGAAGAGACTGAAAGGTAGTTCAAAGTAGACTTATGCTGTTAATCAATAGATCTGCCCAACCCTTTAACCCACTCCGCTAATCATCTATCAAAACTTGAGCCATGTGCACTCCTGGTATGCATCCCAAATGGCACCCTATGCGGGCCCTGGTCAAAAATGGTGCACTATTTATAGGGTGCCATTTGGGACACATCCCTGGTCCTGTGGACAGTTTGAATAGTCTGTTTTCCCTGAGAGCCCCTCACCCCTTCCGATAGGATAAGTAGTTAATGGTCTCTTTAGGTTAATAAGGTGGAGGGCTCTCACTGGAAACCCATAGGTTAACAATGATCTTAACCCAGTCATTTTCTCAATTACAGCAACCTGTGTGTTGTTGGAGTGGCCCAATTTAAACCTTTAAAAAAAACGTTATTTAACTAGGCAAGTCAGTTAATTAAGAACAATTTCTTATTTTCAATGACAGCCTAGGAACAGTGGGTTAACTGCCTTGTTCAGGGGCAGAACGACAGATTTGAATTCGCCTCACTTTCATACCACTACAAGGTTAGGTTAGACTTTGTTAATACACACGTCTCTCAATATTATATCTAGCTTAGTCCTAGTTTTCCACCCAATCACTGCTCAGAACTCTCTCCTTCGCTGTCTCTCTCTCTCTTTCTAAATTACAGGTCAATAATGTAAAAGCCGCTGTTCAGAGTTTATTTTGTGTTACATATCGCATGTGGAAGTGAAATTATCTGCTGCCGTTCAGTAGCAGAATGGATGGATGCCTTTTCAAAGCTTTCCTTTCCTCCCAGGAAAAGGTCTGTTCCTTGGGCACTTTGATTAATGTGTGAGCTTCAGACCGTCTGCTCACCCAGGTCGTAGCTCAGTGTCTTTCCACACACACCCTAGATTGATCTCTGGCCCCCTTCTTCTCCCCCAACTCAGCTGAGCTCAAACCCATATACAACACCTGTAATTCAGACAGAGCGTGAGATGGATCGGGAGAGAGGCGAGAGATCGCTCATCAAACTGATGCTAAGAGAAAGCCTGTCACTTTAAGCATCATAGATCACTAGAACCCCTGACATCTTTGTTGTTTACCTTGTCATTTGCCACTAGTCATCAAACCGCCAACAAACCGTTTCTGCTCTGTAAATACTTTGTGTAATTACATGAATAAGCACTGTACCCAACAACCACTGTTGTATGTGCAGTGCAATCACCATAGGGAAAAATGGCTTCTCCAGAAGACTGTGGTTGCTAGGTAACCTTATCCAGCTGTTCCTTTCTTTGGAGTGCAGTTTGGAAGGAGTCTGTTGGAGACTGACTAGAGCATCTCTATGTCGACGGGTTGAGTGAGAGGGGGGAATACATATTCACATCAGTATTCATAAAGTGTCTGAGTAGGAGTGCTGATTTGTGGATCAGTTTTGCCTTTTCGATTATAATGAATGGACAGGGGGACCTGATCCTAGATCAACACTCCTACTATGTAATGCTTTGAAACGGGCCCATATCAGTATTCTGCTGTGGTACATACTGGCCAGTCAGCCTTAACCAGCCTGCTTCCCTCCCGGAGATGCAACCGTTCTGTTTCTGGTGAATGAGTGATGGATTATTAGGCAAATTCACATGGAAAGACACATTTGATAAATGCCACGTTTCTCTGTGAACGCTGTAGTGAGTCCATCACTGCACATTGCTTATTGCCTCATTCATTAATTCATGAAATGGTGATTAATTTACTTGGCAGAAAAGACAGAACCGTTCCTAATCGGATAAATCCATTTGAATTCAATCACTTTTTGACAGCAACCCTTTTGATTTGAACAAAACCTTCTGTACATGTTTGCCCATTGTAGAAGTGGTCAGAAAGTGAGTTTCTGGACCTGAATGCCAAAACATTCAAGAGATGAAGGTGTTTAAAGTTGACCCATTTTGCATACCCCACCATACCATGGGACATCGATGTCTTCATCACTGGAAAATAGAAACAGTTGAGATTGATATCATTTAAAAGCTTACAAACAGGGTTGTTAAACTGTTTTATAATTTCTAGAAAATGTTATTTTTTTATTAAAATGGACTTTCTTTAAAAAAAAATGTTTAACCTTAAATGTCTATGATCTAAAAACGCCAAACTCTATTTGAAGCCATTTTAAATCGGAGGATTTTGTGTTGTGCCCGCCATCGGCTGAGACACAACATGCTCTCTTGAATACAGGGTGGCTGATAAATGTTCTAAAATGGGAATAACATTTTGAATTTCAGATGGTACTACTTCGATGGGTTATATCAGAGAATGCTGACTTCAATGGGAATACCTGTTTTAAATGATGCTGTCAATCCTCCAGAGGAAACCTGTTGAGATCATAGAAGTATAGATAATACAATATTCATGACCATTTAAGTTGACATTGGACAGCGGCTGGACCGGCGTCCATCTTTGTGGTACTAATAAGTTACAATTTAAATTCAATAAAAATGTAAATGGTCTACCAGCTAAATTGCAGTGGTCTGAAGGAATAGGTCCATTCTATGAATTCTAGTTATATGATTGAAATAGCCACCACCTCTCCATTCAAGAGCATTTGTATCAACTGATGGTGGGCACAACACAAAAAATAGGATCCAAGCTACAACATATGTGAAAATTTAAATTAAAAAAATCTCAGTAACAATACAAAAATAAATATATCTAAAATAGTTTGACCATCCTGTTTGTAAGCTTTTAAATGATATCTATCTCAACTGTTTCCATGTTCCAGTGATGAAGACCTGGATGTCTCCATGGTATGGTGGGGTATGCAAAATGAGTTCACTTTAAACACCTTTATCTCTTGAATGTTTTGGCATTCAGGTCTAAAAAGTCACTTTCTGACCACTTCTTCCATGGGCAAACATGCTTGGAAAGTTTTCTTTAAATCAAAAGGGATGTTGTCAAAAAGTGATTGAATTCATATGGATTTACCTCATCTACTTCCGTTTGCTGTGTGAGCGCGTTTTCTCTGCCCTGCCTGCCAGTGTCAGTGCAGACAAAGGCAATGGGTGAGATTTACTTCTGTCTTCTTTCTGGCTGTGTTCCAAATGGCACCCTATTCACTATACAGGGAATAGGGTACCATTTTGGACGCAACCTGCGGCTGCAGATCACAGGTTAAACGCATGGGGAATCTGATTGGACTGGACATTTAGATTGCGGAAGGGAAATAGGACCATTAATGGACAGTAATGATCCTTTTCAATGGTACTGGACCTGTTTTATGTTTCTCTACTCCCATTTATTACCTACAGTGTGACCCCTGACCACCACTAAGTCCTAGGCTGTGTAGATGGCCAGTCTGAGTGTCTATTTCCAGCCACTACTCACCGAGAGGCTTCCTAATGGTCAAAAGTAGTGCACTATTGCAGGCCACACTACTTGCCTAGAGAGTTCTCAGCTATACTATTCCTCTCCTGTACTTCCTGTTCACCCACGACTGCATGGCTAGGCACGACTCCAACACCATCATTAAGTTTGCAGATGACACAACAGTGGTAGGCCTGATCACCGACAACGACGAGACAGCCTATAGGGAGGAGGTCAGAGACCTGGCCAGGTGGTTCCAGAATAACAACCTATCCCTCAACGTAACTAAGATTCAGGAGATGATTGTGGACTACAGGAAAAGGAGGACCGAGCACGCCCCCATTCTCATCGATGAGTCTGTAGTGGAGCAGGTTGAGAGCTTCAAGTTCCTTGGTGTCCACATCAACAACAAACTAGAATGGTCCAAACACACCAAGACAGTCGTGAAGAGGGCACGACAAAGCCTATCCCCCCCAGGAAACTAAAAAGATTTGGCATGGGTTCTGATATCCTCAAAAGATTCTTCAGCCGCAACATTGAGAGCATCCTGACTGGTTGTATCACTGCTTGGTACGGCAACTGCTCGGCCTCCAACCGCAAGGCACTTCAGAAGGTAGTGCGTACGGCCCAGTGCATCACTGGGGCAAAGCTGCCTGCCATCCAGGACCACTACACCAGGCGGTGTCAGAGGGAAGGCCCTAAAAATTGTCATAGACCCTAGCCACCCCAGTCATAGACTGTTCTCTGTTCTCTCGACTACCGCATGGCAAGCGGTACCAAATAAACTTTGATTTGATTGATTTGATTTGAATATGGTGCTATTTGGAACAGAGTACTGGGTCATTGGGACGTATAAAGCACAGATAAGAATATTAGGACTCATATAGCTTTTCACAAAGGATCGATTTCCTGTATGTAACAAGCGTCTCAGTAGGATTGCTGATTCAGGATCAGTTTAGCCTTTTAGATCCCAACGAATGAATCCTAGATCAGCACTCCTTCTCTTAAACACTTGTTACATATGTGACCGACCGCCTCGATTCGGTCTTATGTAGCAATCCTTGAGATGTTTCTACAACTTGATTGGAGTCCACCTGTAGTAAATTAAAATGATTGGACATGATTAGGAAAGGCTCACACCTCTCTATATGAGGTCATACAGTTGACAGTGCATGTCAGAGCAAAAACCAAGCCATGAGGTCGAAGGAATTGTCCGAGACAGGATTGTGTCAAGGCACAGATTTGGGGAAGGGTACCAAAAAATGACTGCAGCATTGAAGGTCCTCAAGAACACAGTGGCCTCCATCATTCTTAAATGGAAGAAGTTTGGAACCACCAAGGCTTCCTGGAGCTGGCCGCCCGGCCAAACTGAGCAATCGGGGGAGGAGGGCCTTGGTCAGCGACCAAGAACCCTATGGTCCCTCTGACAGAGTTCCAGAGTTCCTCTGAGAAGATGGTTGTCCTTCTGGAAGGTTCTCCCATCTCTACAGCACTCCACCAATCAGACCTTTATGGTAGTGTGGCCTGACGGAAACCACTCCTCAGTAAAAACAATATGACAGCCCGCTTGGAGTTTGTCAAAAGGCACCTAAAGACTCTCAGACCATGAGAAACAAGATTCTCTGGTCTGATGAAACCAAGATTGAACTTTTTGGCCTGAATGCCAAGGGTCACATCTGGAGGAAACGTGGTGGTGGCAAAATCATGCTGTGGGGATGTTTTTCAGTGGCAGGGACTGTGAGACTAGTCAGGATTAAGGGAAAGATGAACGGACAACACCCCTAAGCTCACAGCCAAGACAGCTCATGAGTGGCAATTCTCTGAATGTCTTGAGTGGCCCGCCCGGACCTGAACCTGACCAAACATCTCTGCAAAAAACCTGAAAATAGCTGTGCCGCGACGCTCTCCATCCAACCTGACAGAGCTTGAGAGGATCTGTAGAGAAGAATGGGAGAAACTCCCCAAATACAGGTGTACCCTGCTTATAATGTCATACCCAAAAAGACTCTAGGCTGTAATCAGACACACTCCATGGAAACGTAGGCTCCCCTCTCGGATGTGCTCTCCCTCTTCCCCTTCCTCTCCCTTTGCTTCCTCCTCTTCCTCCTCCTTTTCCCTCTCCTCTTCCTCTCTCCCACCACTCTTCTCTCACTTCAATTCTCGCTCGACATCTCTATCCCTCTAATAATTTCCTCTTCCTTCCTCCCTGCCTTCTGCTGCTGTTGAGCCCTGACTCTTCACATCACTTCCTTCTGCTTTCACTGACCTAGAGGAACAGAGTACCAGAGGGAGAGGAGCAACGAATAGGATACAATAGTGGTCAGGAACATAATCTCTCCCTCTCACACTGTCTAGCTCTTCCTTTCCTCTCTATATTTTTCTCAACCGTACACATACTCTCTTCCTAATAAGGGGTTTCCATCATAAATTGTGTGATAGTTAAACGCCTCCCATTCCTTTACACACACACACACACACACACACACACACACACACACACACACACACACACACACACACACACACACACACACACACACACACACACACACACACACACACACACACACACACACACACACACACACAGTCCTCCAATCAACTCTTGCTTTCTTGCCTGACTGACAGACTAACTACAGAGTTTGCCAATGTTAGCTGATTGTTTATGAAGCTGGGACAGTTTCCAGATAAATTGTATTGGTAGAAACAGGACAAAACAAGCAACTTGTAAGCTGCCAATGGAAACAAATATCCGCTACATCATATGAGCTCCTCTTCGCGGGCATCTGCTAAACTGACACGACAGCTAAGCTGTCAAATAATAGAAAAATGAGGCAATGTATAGCATGACAAACCATAAACTAAGCCCAACAGATAAACACAAATTACTGTAGCCTTCATTTCGGTGGCTAGTTAGCTGGTTATCTGTACTGCTTGCTCGCGAAAGTGAGGTTGGCGCTTTGTGAGCACAGGCCAAATTTACCGCTACTCACAACTGTTCTTGCCTGACAGACTAGCTAGCTATAGCAAGCAGCTTGGGCCATTTCTATATCAATTACATTGGTAGAAACAAGACAAAACAACAAACTAGTTAGTTGACTATATACAGCTAAACACTGCAACTATTGCCATGAGACAGAGGTCAATCATTTGAGCTCCACCTCTGATGTGCTCACCTGTACCATGACTGGACTTGCTATTCCCCAAGTTTCACAGCATCAAACATCGACAACACCAAACATACATTTGTATATATTGTGTATGTGGACAGCCCTTCAAATGAGTGAATTTGGCTATTTCAGCTACAACCGTTGCTCACAGGTGTTTAAAATCGAGCACACAGCCATGCAATCTCCATAGACAAGCATTGGCAGTAGAATGGCCTTACTGAAGAGCTCTGTGACTGTCAACGTGGCACCGTCATAGGATGCCAACTTTGGAACAAGTCTGTTAGTAAAATTTCTGCCCTGCTCGAACTGCCCCGGTCAACTGTAAGTGCTGTTTTTGTGAAGTGGAAACGTCTAGGAGCAACAAGCGTCTAGGAGCCACACAAGCTCACAGTACGGGACTGCTGTTTGCTGAGGCGCGTAGCGCGTATGAATCGTCTGTCCTCGGTTGCAACACTCACTACCAAGTTCCAAACTGCCTCTGAAAATCAACATCAGCACAAGAACTGTTCGTCGGGAGCTTCATAAAATGGGTTTCCATGGCCGAGCAGCCTCACAGAAGCCTAAGATCACCATGTGCAATGCCAAGCGTCGGCTGGAGTGGTGTAAAGCTTGCCGCCATTGGACTCTGGAGCAGTGGAAATGCGTTCTCTGGAGTGATGAATCACGCTTCACCATCTGGCAGTCCGACGGACGAATCAGAGAACGCTACCTGCGAACTAAAGTTTTGTGGAGGAATAATGGCCTGGGGCTGTTTTTCATGGTTCGGGCTAGGGCCCTTAGTTCCAGTGAAGGGAAATCTTAACGCTACAGCATACATTCTATGACATTCTAATGACATTCTAGACCATTATGCGCTTCCAATTTTGTGGCAACAGTTTGGGGAAGGCCCTTTCCTTTTCAACATGACAATACCCCCGTGCACAAAGCGAGGTCCATACAGAAATGGTTTGTTGCGATCGCTGTGGAAGAACTTGACTGGCCTGCACAGAGCCCTGACCTCAACCCCATTGAACACCTTTGGGATGAATTGGAACACCGACTGTGAGTCAGACCTAATCGCCCAACATCAGTGCCCGACCTCACTAATTCTCTTGTGGATGAATGGAAGCAAGTCCCCTGCAGCAATGTTCCAATGTCTAGTGGAAATCCTTCCCAGAATAGTGGAGGCTGTTATAGCAGCAAAGGGGAACAACTCCATATTAATGCCTATGATTTTGGAATGAGATATTTGGCAATATATTTCACTCATTGCTTTTCAAAGTGCAAGGACTTGTCCAAATCCGTATCACCAGTCAACATAGATACAGCCTCTTTCACAGTGAAAATGTGTGTCCTTTTTGCTGCCGCCATTTTGAGTAATGAAGTAAAAAAACAAACATTTTTTTAAAATGCCCTGAAAAGTCAAATGAAGGCATACCCTGTTTCTGGCTGATGACAACAGCCATACAAATATGACTACAGGTTGTTAGCAAGTTAATTTTGTGATATTGGCACAGATATTATTGTTAGAAAAACAAGGCTATTCACGGCCACTATAGTAATTTAAAGAAAGACTGTCGACGACCGCTATGGGTTCTGAAATGTTGCTAAATGTCTGTAGTAAATACCGGCAATGATGACTGAAGCGTAAATAACTACCCTGCGTTACAATATGATTCATCAGTTGATTTCACAACTATTTTCATTTGGGAAAATGACGAATACAGCAGTGATTTACATTGTGAGGGAGTAATTGACTCATGTTTATAATCTAAGGTTATATTAGATTATAGGTTATATTATGGCCATGTCAAATTCCATGTAGGCCGATCACAAAGCTGAGAGTGGCTCCAAGTCAAACCGGGGAGATGTGGAGACGTGTGCGATCTGCAGTGGTAGCAGTAAGAGCAGTCATTCACAATTGTCAAGCGTTGTTCCTTCAGTTGAATGCATGAAAGGGAATCTGAATAATCTCTTCTTCCACTTGTCAGGGCACAGCTGTACTACCAGCTACATAATGTCACAGATGCGTCTCAAATGCCACCCCTATTCCCTATACAGTGCATTACTTTTGATGGCCTGTAGGTTTGTGCACTAGGGAATAGGGTGCCATTTGGGACACAGTCTGTGTGATTGGTTCTCAGTTATAACCTTCATAATTCATCTGTTTGATTTAATCCATGACATGAAGAAATGCTTTTTCTCTCATGTTCTTTCATAGCATCAAACATAGCATCTCAAAAGAGAACATTTGAGTGGCAGCGGGTTGCGGCCCAAGGTGACATGGCTGATTTTAGGCTGCGCCTCTCCCCTTTCTGTTCCATTGATCTGTGTGGGAGTTGGGAGTGCTCCGTCAGGACTCTGTGTATGAGTGTCGACGGCTGCCTCGGACTTTGCAGTAGTGAAGTAGAGGTGAATGGGATCACGTAGCAGCCCCAGTCCCCTATCCCCAGCTGCGCAAACACACACACACACACACACACACACACACACACACACACACACACACACACACACACACACACACACACACACACACACACACACACACACACACACACACACACACACACACACACACACCAGCAATGTCCCCTTCCCAATCTGACTATCTAGAGGTCACTAGCTATTTCCCTGTGATTGACTGTGTCCCCAACAGCTCTGCAATGTCACTGAATAGCCCTGTCGTCCCAAGGGGGTGTTTAATTTCAGCTGCTGCTCACATTTACGTAATCATTGCTTACCCTACATACATACACACACACACGTACACATACAGTACCAGTCAAAAGTTTAGACACACCTACTCACTCCAGGGTTTCTCTTTATTTTGACTATGTAGAAGAATAGTGACGACATTAAAACTAAGAAATAACAAATAATATGTATTATTTCATAGTTTTGATGTCTTCACTATTATTCTACAATGTAGAAAATGGTAAAAAATAAATGAAGAAAAACCCCTGAATGAGTTGGTTTGTCCTAACCTTTGACTGGTACTGTATGTGCACACTTTGGCTGGCCTGCCTCAGGTTTAGTGTGTGTGACTGTGTTAATATTTGGTCATTAATGGTAAACGCTGCTTTGCTTCCCCTCTTAACCTCATTAGATCTAACAGAGAAGAGGAGAGGGTGAGAGGGGGATGAGGAACGCAGAGCAGAGGGGGATGAGGAGAGGGGGACCAGACCGCACAGCTTTTAGTCAGCAGTCCTGTTACACAGAATCAATAATAGCAGCTGATCTCTGCAGTCTGCCTGGGCCACTCCAATCTGCAGCCCAAATGGCACCATGTTCTCTATAGTGCACACATTTCGTCCAGAGACCGATGGAGCCTAGTCAAAAGTAGTGCACTGTGTAGGGAATCGGGTGTAATTTGGAAAACGGACAAACGAGTCGTTTTACGTACAGCTGAACCACAGTGGAGGAAAACCGCTGAGCTGTAATGTTTCAGGTGGAATAATTGATTCTGTTTCAGTTGATTTTATCACCGCCAGTTGATCACGTGCAGGGCCACATGGTTGGTGGCAGAGGATATCTTCTTTCTCATTTTTATCCGACCGTGTTTCTCTACCACAGACGTTTCTGAATACAGAAATCTAATGGGCTCATTTCTTGAACACTGTGAGCGAACAAGTGTGTGTGTGTGTGTGGTCTATTGCTTCCATGGTGTCCAGTGAGAGTTGGATTGACATGCACCACCCCTCCCATGTCAACAGGGACCAGTTCACTGTGTGTGTGTATTTCCACTGAAACCTGCTATAAATACCCCCCCCCCCCCATGTCAATTCCCTCCTTATTTATAGAACCCAATGTTGACCCTCTAAACTAACATGGCATGAAACGTTCCAATGACATCGGCACATAAACTACTTTCCCCACTATCTCTTTGTATGCAGCTTAGCTCACAACATGGGACTGTTTGTGTCACAGGAGACCCACCGGCCGTGGGCTCTGTGTGTGGATTCCCTGGAGTTCCTCTATGAAAGGAATAATTGGCTTGTACTATAATTGACTTGAAAACATGTTGTGAGGGAGTGAAATGAATGAGCTCACAGCCCCAGTCTTCTAGTGAGGGAGGGAGTGGGTGGGAAGGGGGGGGGGGGCACTTCAATCCAAAGCCACCCATTACATCACCCTACACTGACTGCTGCATGCATCCTTCACGTCCCAAATCACACCCTGTTCCCTTTGTGGTACACTACTTTGACCAGGGCCCATAGGGTACAGTTTGACATTTGGCATGCAGGAATTCACAGCGGGCTGCTGTGGTAAGTGACACTGCCACAGTACAGTAACAGTGATCCACACAGCCTCGGGTGTTAAAACCGGCTTTAACCCTCTTACCATTAGTTTTGGAGTCTTGATGGTGAGGGCCTTAGCCGAGATGAGTGCTGGTGAACCAGGACTTTCATTTCCATCTCTTAGGATGCACAGTGACTGGAAATAGAGGCTTTGTTTCACAGACCTTCTGGCCGTTTCTATAGCTCCATTTCCACCAACCACACAACAGGGCATCGATAGATGTTGGAGCCAGGGCCATCCGTACACATTAACCCTGGGACGTGAGACAAGAAGTGGAAGGGAAGCCCCAGACGTATTTTATAAAGCCCTTTTTCTCTTACATCAGCAGTTGTCACAAAGTGCTTACACAGATACCCAGCCTAAAACCCCAAACAGCAAGCAATGCAGAGGAAGGAGCACAGTGGGGCACCACTCTCTAGAAGGCAGAACTCTAGGAAGTAACCGAGGTAAATGGATGCCGTATCTGAAATAGCATCGAAGTACAATATTTACGATCCGCATGAAGTATATTATCATTTTGTATGTGTACAGTATCTAAGACTGTATTGGGGTCTTCATAAACAACAAGCATCTCATGTCCCATTGTAAAGTAACCCCAGAACACTGAGCACTGTGACTGGGGTTCGTGGTGTCTGTGTGTTCAGAGAGTGTCTTCGGACTGCTCTGGCCACCGGGCCACCCTCCCAGCAGACCTCTATTGATCTCCAATCGGTCGTTAATCCCTCCATGACTCAGCCTGAGAACTGTCCGTTAACCATTACAAATCTTAGTCCCTTCCTTACTGCGGAACCACTTCCCTCCTTTCTTTTTGTGTGTGTGTGTTTTCCTTTCAGCTAGTGAGCCTGTCTGATGGCATATTAAGACAGAGTATGAAAGGGGACCCCCAGATGTCCCAGAATGCAGTCAGTGCCCCTCGGTCATGTTTCAGTGGGCAGGTATTCCAGACATCCAGGCATGTGGAGGGCTGTCCTCTCCTCTCCACCAACATGTCTGAGTGCCTCGTCTCGTCAATCTCCAGTACTACTTCACAATGTGCCCTGCCTGAGGCCACACACAGAGACAGCACCGTCTCAGTGTCCGTTACAGTACAGTGGCTAACTAGGACACACTGTCCACTGTATGGGACCAAGACTGCATACAACACACACACACTACACAGGCTGCTTACACTTTAATCCGGTTGACTGAAAATGAGATTTTAACAAGAATTGCTTGTGCAAGTTAAATTGACCTCAGTCATGGATTTGCAGCATAATGCTACAAGTTGGACAGCATTGCATGGTGATCAGGGAGCCTTTGTTTGACTCCGGTTTAAACTGGTTTGCTGGGTATAATCCCATATAGAGTACTAAAGGCTATTAGACCTTTCAAGGAGGTCACCATTGGATACATTCCACCCCGTGAATACATGGGATGTAAAATGTGTATTTCATCATCACTGGATGCTCAATGAAGATGTTCAGGAGGGAAGATGTTGAGGCAAGGCCGTACCTAGAGAACACGTCTCCTCTTCAACGTAACTGCCCTGGTCACAAGGCCTTCCTGCTAACTGTCTGCTGTGTTCCAAATTGCACCCGTATTCTCTTTAATAGTGCATTACCAGGGCACTTGAGGCTTTTGTCAAAAGGAGTGCATTATGTAGGGAATAGGGTGCCATTTGGCACAGCAATGGGCCCCGTCGCCCCAGAGAGAGGCACACACACACACACACACACACACACACACTCATGCACTGTTACTGTTCATTCACGGGTCAGGGCTGATGGCCTACCATGGGACTGACACAATGGTCGGCAGGGGCCAGACAGTGCCTGACAACGTCTAGGACGTGATTTAGTCACCTCTGAAACGTTAACATGCTTCGGATAGGATCACAACACCTCTCACCTTTCTAATAATGGTAAGCCTGGGTAGCACTGCTGGTTCTACATCTGTTATAGGGGATTGTTATTGGGAAAAAATGGATTTCTCTTGCACTTTTAGATGACTTGCTATCCATATATTCTAGCTGTTTATGGAAGGGGTGTGTGTGTGTGTGTGTGTGTGTGGTAGGTAAGGATGTGTTAGGATACGGAGGATGGTAAAGCACTACATGACTTTGTGTCTTAGTGTATATGGTGACTGTTGTTGCCTGGAGGGAGTGTGTGTGCTATGTACAGCTTGGTGGAGGAAGTGTGAGGGAATGGAACTGTGACCTACATAGGAAGGGAGCAGTATTTTATTGTGGCATGTGACTCCATCTTCATCTACTCCTGGCTTCATTCACAGGCTAGGTAAGACACACACACACACACACAAGCTGCAAAACCACCTAGAAATGTCATTGTGGCTAAAAGGAAACTATAACAGCTTCAGGAATTTGTTCAATTAGTCTATTCCATAACTCCACGACTCCATGATTTCATAATTCCAATTCCATATTCCACCATTTCAGTATTAATCGCTATAGTATGAGTCACATTAGAACATAATTCCATTGCAGCCATATCTGATCATATATAGGCCAGGGTATGGCTATATCCCAAATCCCTATTCCCTTTATACTGCACTTATTTTAACCAGAGCCCTATGGGCTGAAAAGTAGTGCACTATATAGAAAATAGGGTGTCATTTGGGATGCGTGCTAAAAGTGTTTTAGACCTGGGGCTGATTTTCACTAGAGGAGCTTTTAGTTAGGTGTTGAAGATTGAGCCCTCCCACAGGATGTACCGTAGTTCCTTCCATCATAATTAACTATGGGACTCCGTTCCCCCCCCCGTCGGCCTCTTTCTTTGCATGCGTTTTGCTATACTGTAATTGAGCTATTTTCCTGTTTGTATACTCCCCTTATAGTTCACAATAACAAGTCACTTCTCAGGTGCTACACTTGTCACCCAAAAAAACACACCATCATGTACAACATATTATCACCTCAGTCCTGAAGGTTTAACAGACAAAGCCGTTCTCAGCCATGTAACACTGGAGCTGCATCTCTTTCCACTGACGGAGAACATTTCTGCTGAAGGCCGCACATCCCAGCCAATGTTTTCTGTGGAAACCAATGACATTCCACAGTAACCAAAACAGTCCTCTAGTGCAGAGCAGTAGACTGAATGACGGCTATGTCTGAGGCTCTGTCCCCAATGGCTCCCTATTCACTATGTAGTGCACTACTTTTGACCAGAGACCATAGTGCACTACTTTTGACCAGAGCTCCATGTTGGGAATAGAATGCCATTTGAAGCTACCTGAGTGAAGCATGCACCTTTAAAGGGATACTTTGGGATTTTGGCAAGATGAAGTCAGATGAACTTGTGGATACATTTTTTATGTCTCTGTGTCCAGTATGAGGGAAGTTAGAGGTAGCCAATGCTAAATAGCATTACCCATAGACTTCCAGTCATTGTGCTAACTGCTAGCATGCTAGTGCAATGACTGGAAGTCTGAGTAAAGCTACTTAGCAATTGTGCTAGCGCAGGGGTTTTGGTTTTTGCTCTAGCGCTACACAGCTGACGACTCAAATAATCAACTAATCATCAAGCTTTGGTTTAGGGCAACAAACCAAAGCATGTACCTCTTGGGGTCCTGAGGACTGAGTTTGGGGAAACACTGCACTAGCGCTAGTTAGCGACTTTTTTTCAAACCTGACGCAGAGACATAACAATGGCATCCACCAGTTCATCTTGACTCTGGGAAGTTTCATGGATCCAGATTAAGCCTAGCCCTACACTAAAAAGCACTTCCAAAGTGAGATTCTATTTTGAGGTTGCTTTTTAGTGCTTAACATGTATGAATGCTATTGCGTTGGCGTCATGTAGCAGACGTTCTTATCCAGAGCGACTTACAGTAGTGAGTGCAGACGTTTTCAAACTTGTTTTTTTGTACTACCACAGTGGCCAGAGGTAGATGGTAGTCAGCGGTAACATTTCCAATTGACATTTTCACATGTCATCCAGTCACCTATTATGTATCAAATGTGGAAAAGACAAACTGACCTGACATTTGACTACCAATGTAATCAATGACATTAACAGTGTCAATTATCTCATTTCACACAATGCAAAAAAAAAATTGTAATATGATTCCAGATGCTATATTGTGTTAAACTCCTATAATCTAATACTTCTCTTTTCTCTCCTTCCCTTGGTGCCTTCTGATTCCTACTTGGGCTTGTCTTCTCCTTCGCAGGTGAGTTTGAACATATGATTATCCTATCAGGCGTTTGCTTCCGCAGTCAATATTCACGTGTAATAATGTCAAGGAAGCATGCTGTCAATGAAACAAACAGGAAGGAAGAGGGCAGGACCAGTGGCAGCAGTGTGACCTCTCCCCCCTCTGCTGTGTCTATATCCATCTAATACGTGACTGTGTATGGGGTACGTTCTATTGCTATCCCCCTCTGTTCTGTTGTCCATGAATAAATGGGATTTCCTTCTCTGCTGATGACCACTGTAAGGGAATAGCAAAGCAAGACACTAATCTGGACTACAATATACTGTGTGCTTTGAGCTTGTTAAGTGGCAACCAATAAAGCGGCTAGCTGAAAGGCCGGTGCCAGCTTAGTTAGTTAGGCTAGAAAAGGTCTGTGCCAGCTTAGTTAGTTAGGCTAGAAAAGGTCTGTGCCAGCTTAGTTAGTTAGGCTAGAAAAGGTCTGTACCAGCTTAGTTAGTTAGGCTAGAAAAGGTCTGTGCCAGCTTAGTTAGTTAGGCTAGAAAAGGTCTGTACCAGCTTAGTTAGTTAGGCTAGAAAAGGTCTGTACCAGCTTAGTTAGTTAGGCTAGAAAAGGTCTGTGCCAGCTTAGTTAGTTAGGCTAGAAAAGGTCTGTGCCAGCTTAGTTAGTTAGGCTAGAAAAGGTCTGTACCAGCTTAGTTAGTTAGGCTAGAAAAGGTCTGTGCCAGCTTAGTTAGTTAGGCTAGAAAAGGTCTGTGCCAGCTTCGTTAGTTAGGCTAGAAAAGGTCTGTGCCAGCTTCGTTAGTTAGGCTAGAAAAGGTCTGTGCCAGCTTAGTTAGTTAGGCTAGAAAAGGTCTGTGCCAGCTTAGTTAGTTAGGCTAGAAAAGGTCTGTACCAGCTTAGTTAGTTAGGCTAGAAAAGGTCTGCGCCAGCTTAGTTAGTTAGGCTAGAAAAGGTCTGCACCAGCTTAGTTAGTTAGGCTAGAAAAGGTCTGCACCAGCTTAGTTAGTTAGGCTAGAAAAGGTCTGTGCCAGCTTAGTTAGTTAGGCTAGAAAAGGTCTGTGCCAGCTTCGTTAGTTAGGCTAGAAAAGGTCTGTACCAGCTTCGTTAGTTAGAATAGAAAAGGTCTGTACCAGCTTAGTTAGTTAGGCTAGAAAAGGTCTGTACCAGCTTAGTTCGTTTGGCTAGAAAAGGTCTGTGCCAGCTTAGTTAGTTAGGCTAGAAAAGGTCTGTACCAGCTTAGTTAGTTAGGCTAGAAAAGGTCTGTGCCAGCTTAGTTAGTTAGAATAGAAAAGGTCTGTACCAGCTTAGTTAGTTGGGCTAGAAAAGGTCTGTACCAGCTAAGTTAGTTAGGCTAGAAAAGGTCTGTACCAGCTTAGTTAGTTAGGCTGGAAAAGGTCTGTACCAGCTTAGTTAGTTAGGCTAGAAAAGGTCTGTACCAGCTTAGTTAGTTAGACTAGAAAAGGTCTGTGCCAGCTTAGTTAATTAGGCTAGAAAAGGTCTGTGCCAGCTTAGTTAGTTAGGCTAGAAAAGGTCTGTACCAGCTTAGTTAGTTAGGCTAGAAAAGCTGTCACAAACTATTTGTTGTGATTTGTGAATACAATGACTCACAGCCCAATCGAAACACTAGGTAAACAGGTGAAGGACAGCTAAGAGAATCGAGCTGTCAAACAACTGGAATATGTCTGGGTCACCATCAACATACTCAAGCCGTTAGCTGTACATAGAAACAATAGCAATGTTTCAACATTGCATTGTTATTACGTGGCACCAAGGGCTAGAAGTGCAGTTCCCTCCCTCTGATAACTAATGAGCTTGGCCCTTTGATATAGACGACTAGAGGATGTGTCAGTGTCAGAGAGGGGCTAGATGTCAGTGCTGTAGTCTGAAGACAGCGCTGCCTTCCCAACTGAAGATGCTGCCAAACCTTCACGCCTGCCTGTCTGGCTGATGAGGGCACACCACTCTCCCCTCCAGGGAGGGAGCATCGCCACAGCCTGTTGCCTAGGCAACTGTTGCACAGACAGAGTAGTGCTTGAAGAGAGTTACTGTACACTACCATGCCTCCCATATGAAGAGGAGTTCCAAGTTTCCAAGGTTCAGGTTGTCAACACTGCAGCAGCTCTACAGATTGCTGTCAGGGTCTGTGTCCCAAATGGCACCTTATTCCCTATATATTGCACTACTGTAGACCAGAGCCCTGTGTGAAATGTTTATTCAAAAATGCAAAAAAGGACTGACAAAAATAGGGCCCTGGTCAAAAGTAGTGCACTACATGGGGAATAGGGTGCCATTTGGAACACAGAAGGATCACCCATTCACAGAGTTATCCTAGCTCATCCAACATATTGACATGAGCTTTCTGGATGCCCTTGGCATGTAGGCTGAGAGGCTAATTCTAGCGCTATGGAGATGGAAGAAGAACCAACAACCCTTTGTGTTGGATATTGTCCCGGAGCCATTTTGAGGCAGAGCTTTGATTTCCTTACAACTCAAACTGAATTGTTCCGCTGCTCTGTCTTTCGCTACACACTTCAGTCTGAGACGGCCATCACTGAAGTTGTTTGTTGTATGAGGTGAGGTGTTGTACAAAACAAAGTCATCAGCGATTGGATCATCTCTAACCAATCAGAGGGTTTTGTGTTGTGTTCTGACTCTGGTCCAAGCAATAGTTTTTGGGACCAATCAGAACGGTTCGAATGTTTTTCCATTCTAGAAATTGCCGTGGAGGTACTCAGATCCGGACTCATTGCGTCGAAGAAACTAACATCCATGGGCGTGCCGTAGCATTAGGCCGGAGCAAGGAGTTTGGGTAGCCAGCCGTCCCTGCTCAAACACCGACATTGTCGGCTATCTTGAGGCTAAGTGTTCCAGTCATCTCTGCGTCTGACAATGAGTGTGTTGTCCTAGTCACGTTTTGTGGGAAGAAACAACACTCCTGGGAAATGTCTCCCTATTCCCTACGTAGTGCACTACTTTTGACCAGGGTGGTGGTGACATGGCCTGCTGTCTCTTTCTGCTCCCTCCACTGTGGAGCTCCTCTCGGTCTGGTCTGCTCTATTGTTAGGCAAGTCCTCCCCTCCAGTGTTTAGTCCACAATGGAGAGCCAGGTGCAAAGCCCCACTGTTTGCCTTCTCCCCTTTGAAAAGGAGTATATAGCTTGTTGACACGATGATGTCACTCTACAGCTCTACACTAGAAATGAAAGATAAGGAATTAACCCTTTGCTGACAAGTCGACAGATGGGGAACTCGGGAAGACTAATCAAACCTGTATAGTTCTGGAAGTTCTCGGTTATAGAAATACTAGATTTGTTTTATGAATCACTCTTGGCAATCATCATTTACAATACAATAGTGAATTGGAGCAGAACAAGCCTTTCTCCTTGATGGCAGGCTGGTATTGTCTTTCAGCAGAAGCTGAGCAGTCATCCTCAGATTGATGGCTGTGTCAGACTGCAGAAGGAAGACGGGCTGAGAGGCTATTGATTTTGTTTTTCACTGAGGTCATAATGAAGTATTCTGTAGCCTGTGAGTGTCAGCGCTGTTTAGTTCTGCCTTTTAGGTGAGCAGATCCTCCCACTCCAGTCCAGTGGACTTAATTACAACCAACTAATGACTGTGTTCTGCTCTGCTGCGCCTACGGTCTTCCTGGTCGGATGTTGACACAGACTCAGGAGTTCAGTTGCGGGATTGATAGAGCAGTTTGAGGAAACTGCTGGCTTCTGTGTAGAGCCCCAGAGTGGTGGCCAAATCTATAAGTTCCTTTGACTACGGGATTGGTGTCACAGTTTTGCCCCAGTCCCAGTCCCAGTCCCAGTCCCAGTCCCAGCCCCAGCCCCAGCCCCAGCCCCAGCCCCAGCCCCAGTCCCAGTCCCAGTCCCAGTCCCAGTCCCAGTCCCAGCCCCAGTCCCAGTCCCAGCCCCAGCCCCAGCCCCAGTCCCAGCCCCAGTCCCAGTCCCAGCCCCAGCCCCAGCCCCAGCCCCAGCCCCAGTCCCAGCCCCAGTCCCAGCCCCAGCCCCAGCCCCAGTCCCAGCCCCAGTCCCAGTCCCAGTCCCAGCCCCAGTCCCAGTCCCAGCCCCAGCCCCAGCCCCAGTCCCAGCCCCAGCCCCAGCCCCAGTCCCAGCCCCAGTCCCAGCCCCAGTCCCAGCCCCAGCCCCAGTCCCAGCTCCAGCCCCAGCGAACACACCTGACTCCAATTCTTTTGTTGGCATGGAAGTTCAGCTGAAGGTTTGATAGTGCAGTTTTAATGGAAACTGCCTTTGTGTAGAGCCGTGTAGAGCCCCTGCATGGCCGCCAGCTCCAGCAGATCCCCTGAGTGCTATAAAGATGGGATCAGCATGGTGGACAAGTGTGAGGAACCACTTTATTGTGGAAGAAAGAGCAATTTAAACCTGGACCATGCCATGCTCAGAGCCCTCAAGTAAGCCTCTTAGGGCCGTTTTTTTAAAATAGTAATGTTCGGATTCTTCTCACAGGAAACCTCACAATGTTAGCAGACTCAGCCCCCCCCCCCCACACACACACACACAAAACATATGTTGTGGGAAAATCATTGCATAATTTATTGCGTGCTGTTCAATTGCACGTGCTCAATAACTGGAAATTCACAGGAGGCCATATGTTTAGTCTTCCCAACGTCACATTGCTTTTTGTTGGAGTGACACTCTGGCTTGGGATCATCCTTGTAGCATGTTGTGGTCTCGACCTCAGTTAGTCTAGAAATCTGCCTGTACGTATGCAGTATGCACATGTCACTGATATACAATGACAAGCAGGCGCAGGTCAGTCTAAATAAGGATTTAGAGTGGCGGTGGTTTCCTTGATGCTTCCCAAATGGTACCCTATTATTTACAGTGCATGACGTATGACAAAATAGTCCACTACATAGGGAATAGGGTGCCATTTGGGATAAAACCTCTCTCATTCCAAAACATGTGAGTGTGAATGGCATGCGGATTATTATAGAGAAAGTGTTCTAGACTCCTCTTAGTGGGTAACATCACATGGATTGTCATTGTAGCATCCTCCCCTTTGTCTGTACTCTGCCTATACCTGCCTAGTCCTAGGCTAGGGCTTCGTACCAAATGGCACCCTATTCTCTATATAGTGCACTACTTTTGACCGGGGCCTTATGGCTCTGGTTGAAAGTAGTGCACTATGAAGGGGGTAGGGCGCCATTTGGGACATTGCCCCTTGCCTTCCACATAGTTTCACGGTGGCTAATGCTGTGGCTTATGTCAATACTGCCTGCTGCCAACTGCCTCTGAGCTGGAATGGATGAGGACCATCGATGACTCTCTCTTTCTCTCCTCCTCCATCCCTCTCTTCTCATCCTCCTCCTCCTCCTCTTTCTCCTCACCCGTCAGCTTCTGCATTGGCTTGTCATGGAGAACTTACCTTGTCACGCACACGCAGACAAACACACACCGAGACTCACGCACACACACACATTTAGAGAGACATAGATTGTTAATCTTGTCCAGTTGGTGTCCGGTGTCCAACGTTGTAAGGCCCAGCCTGCTGAGCTACTCATGCCCTCGCATGCCAAGTGAGCTCTCCCTTTCTCTTCCTCTCAGCCTCCCTTCCCCTCTTTCTCTTCCTCTCCTCTTTCCCTCCCCCCCTCGCTCTCCCTTTCTGTCTATTTCTCAAGTGATTCAACAGTCCTTGCTGCCCAAACGGTTTTTACATTTTTGCTGAACCCATCAGGATAGTGCATCCTTGCTACTCATTCTGTTGCAGAATGCTGCTTTCCGTAGGTTCAGGTTTATTTGATATCTCAGTCGTGTTTGACTTCGTGGAGAGAGAGATTTAGCTGTGCTCTGCTCTGCACTCCTATTCAGGCTCCAAACTGGCGTACGTGGCTGTGGCTGCATTCCCATACATGGCCAAAATGCATGCAGCGAGCAGATGTCCACAGAGAGAGGGAGAGCAGAGTTCTTACAGAGAGAGGGAGAGAGCAGAGTTCTTACAGAGAGAGAGCAGAGTTCTTACAGAGAGAGGGAGAGAGCAGAGTTCTTACAGAGAGAGGGAGAGAGCAGAGTTCTTACAGAGAGAGGGAGAGAGCAGAGTTCTTACAGAGAGAGGGAGAGAGCAGAGTTCTTACAGAGAGAGAGAGAGCAGAGTTCTTACAGAGAGAGAGAGAGAGCAGAGTTCTTACAGAGAGAGGGAGAGAGCAGAGTTCTTACAGAGAGAGGGAGAGAGCAGAGTTCTTACAGAGAGAGGGAGAGAGCAGAGTTCTTACAGAGAGAGGGAGAGAGCAGAGTTCTTACAGAGCGAGGGAGAGAGCAGAGTTCTTACAGAGCGAGAGAGAGAGCAGAGTTCTTACAGAGAGAGGGAGCAGAGGTCTTACAGAGAGAGGGAGCAGAGGTCTTACACAGAGAGAGAGAGAGAGCAGAGTTCTTACAGAGTGAGAGAGAGAGCAGAGTTCTTACAGAGAGAGAGAGAGAGGAGCAGAGGTCTTACAGAGAGAGAGAGAGGGAGCAGAGGTCTTACAGAGAGAGAGAGAGGGAGCAGAGTTCTTACAGAGAGAGGGAGCAGAGTTCTTACAGAGAGAGAGCAGAGGTCTTACACAGAGAGAGAGAGAGAGAGAGCAGAGTTCTTACAGAGAGAGAGAGAGCAGAGTTCTTACAGAGAGAGAGAGAGAGCAGAGTTCTTACAGAGAGAGAGAGAGAGAGAGAGCAGAGTTCTTACAGAGAGAGAGAGAGAGAGAGCAGAGTTCTTACAGAGAGAGAGAGAGCAGAGTTCTTACAGAGAGAGAGAGCAGAGTTCTTACAGAGAGAGAGAGGGAGCAGAGTTCTTACACACACACAGAGAGAGAGAGGGAGCAGAGTTCTTACCGAGAGAAAGAGAGCAGAGTTCTTACCGAGAGAAAGAGAGCAGAGTTCTTACCGAGAGAAAGAGAGCAGAGTTCTTACATAGAGAGGGAGCAGAGTTCTTACACAGAGAGAGAGAGAGGGGGAGCAGAGTTCTTACACAGAGAGAGAGAGAGAGAGCAGAGGTCTTACACACAGAGAGAGAGCAGAGTCTTTACACAGAGAGAGAGAGCAGAGTTTTTACACAGAGAGAGAGAGCAGAGTTTTTACACAGAGAGAGAGAGCAGAGTTTTTACACAGAGAGAGAGAGCAGAGTTTTTACACAGAGAGAGGGAGCAGAGTTTTTACACAGAGAGAGGGAGCAGAGTTTTTACACAGAGAGAGGGAGCAGAGTTTTTACACAGAGAGAGGGAGCAGAGTTCTCAGAGAGAGGGAGCAGAGTTCTCAGAGAGAGGGAGCAGAGTTCTCAGAGAGAGGGAGCAGAGTTCTCAGAGAGAGGGAGCAGAGTTCTCAGAGAGAGGGAGCAGAGTTCTCAGAGAGAGGGAACAGAGTTCTCAGAGAGAGGGAGCAGAGTTCTCAGAGAGAGGGAGCAGAGTTCTCAGAGAGGGGAGCAGAGTTCTCAGAGAGAGGGAGGGAGCAGAGTTCTCAGAGAGAGAGAGGGAGCAGAGTTCTCAGAGAGAGGGAGGGAGCAGAGTTCTCAGAGAGAGGGAGGGAGCAGAGTTCTCAGAGAGAGGGAGGGAGCAGAGTTCTCAGAGAGAGGGAGGGAGCAGAGTTCTCAGAGAGAGGGAGGGAGCAGAGTTCTCAGAGAGAGGGAGGGAGCAGAGTTCTCAGAGAGAGGGAGGGAGCAGAGTTCTCAGAGAGAGGGAGGGAGCAGAGTTCTCAGAGAGAGGGAGGGAGCAGAGTTCTCAGAGAGAGGGAGGGAGCAGAGTTCTCAGAGAGAGGGAGGGAGCAGAGTTCTCAGAGAGAGGGAGGGAGCAGAGTTCTCAGAGAGAGGGAGGGAGCAGAGTTCTCAGAGAGAGGGAGGGAGCAGAGTTCTCAGAGAGAGGGAGGGAGCAGAGTTCTCAGAGAGAGGGAGGGAGCAGAGTTCTCAGAGAGAGGGAGGGAGCAGAGTTCTCAGAGAGAGAGAGGGAGCAGAGTTCTCAGAGAGAGAGAGGGAGCAGAGTTCTCAGAGAGAGAGAGGGAGCAGAGTTCTCAGAGAGAGAGAGGGAGCAGAGTTCTTAGAGAGAGAGAGGGAGCAGAGTTCTTAGAGAGAGAGAGGGAGCAGAGTTCTTAGAGAGAGAGAGGGAGCAGAGTTCTTAGAGAGAGAGAGGGAGCAGAGTTCTTAGAGAGAGAGAGGAGCAGAGTTCATAGAGAGAGAGAGGGAGCAGAGTTCTTAGAGAGAGAGAGGGAGCAGAGTTCTTAGAGAGAGAGAGGAGCAGAGTTCTTAGAGAGAGAGAGGGAGCAGAGTTCTTAGAGAGAGAGAGGGAGCAGAGTTCTTAGAGAGAGAGGGAGCAGAGTTCTTAGAGAGAGAGAGGGAGCAGAGTTCTTACAGAGAGAGAGAGGGAGCAGAGTTCTTACACACATACACACAGAGAGAGAGAGGAAGGGAGCAGAGTTCTTACACACATACACACAGAGAGAGAGAGGAAGGGAGCAGAGTTCTTACACACATACACACAGAGAGAGAGAGGAAGGGAGCAGAGTTCTTACACACATACACACAGAGAGAGGAAGGGAGCAGAGTTCTTACACACACACACACAGAGAGAGAGAGGAAGGGAGCAGAGTTCTTACACACACACACACACAGAGAGAGAGGAAGGGAGCAGAGTTCTTACACACACACACACAGAGAGAGAGAGGAAGGGAGCAGAGTTCTTACACACATACACACAGAGAGAGAGAGGAAGGGAGCAGAGTTCTTACACACATACACACAGAGAGAGAGAGGAAGGGAGCAGAGTTCTTACACACACACACAGAGAGAGAGAGGAAGGCAGCAGAGTTCTTACACACACAGAGAGAGAGAGAGGAAGGGAGCAGAGTTCTTACACACAGAGAGAGAGAGAGGAAGGGAGCAGAGTTCTTACACACAGAGAGAGAGAGGAAGGGAGCAGAGTTCTTACACAGAGAGAGGAAGGGAGCAGAGTTCTTACACGCACAGAGAGAGAGAGGAAGGGAGCAGAGTTCTTACACACAGAGAGAGAGAGGAAGGGAGCAGAGTTCTTACACACAGAGAGAGAGAGGAAGGGAGCAGAGTTCTTACACAGAGAGAGAGAGAGGAAGGGAGCAGAGTTGTTACACAGAGAGAGAGAGGAAGGGAGCAGAGTTCTTACACAGAGAGAGAGAGAGAGGAAGGGAGCAGAGTTCTTACACAGAGAGAGAGAGAGGAAGGGAGCAGAGTTCTTACACAGAGAGAGAGAGGAAGGGAGCAGAGTTCTTACACGCACAGAGAGAGAGAGGAAGGGAGCAGAGTTCTTACACAGAGAGAGAGAGAGGAAGGGAGCAGAGTTCTTACACAGAGAGAGAGAGAGGAAGGGAGCAGAGTTCTTACACAGAGAGAGAGAGAGGAAGGGAGCAGAGTTCTTACACAGAGAGAGAGAGAGAAGGGAGCAGAGTTCTTACACAGAGAGAGAGAGAGGAAGGGAGCAGAGTTCTTACACGCACAGAGAGAGAGAGGAAGGGAGCAGAGTTCTTACACAGAGAGAGAGAGAGAAGGGAGCAGAGTTCTTACACAGAGAGAGAGAGAGGAAGGGAGCAGAGTTCTTACACAGAGAGAGAGAGAGAAGGGAGCAGAGTTCTTACACACAGAGAGAGAGGAAGGGAGCAGAGTTCTTACACACAGAGAGAGAGAGAAGGGAGCAGAGTTCTTACACAGAGAGAGAGAGAGGAAGGGAGCAGAGTTCTTACACAGAGAGAGAGAGGAAGGGAGCAGAGTTCTTACACAGAGAGAGAGAGAGGAAGGGAGCAGAGTTCTTACACACAGAGAGAGAGAGGAAGGGAGCAGAGTTCTTACACGCACAGAGAGAGAGAGGAAGGGAGCAGAGTTCTTACACAGAGAGAGAGAGAGGAAGGGAGCAGAGTTCTTACACAGAGAGAGAGAGAGGAAGGGAGCAGAGTTCTTACACAGAGGGCTTATCAGCAAAAACACAGGATACATTAACCTGGAAAAAGAAGTATAAAGGAAACCGCTCGTCTGAAACGCTAAGGCTCAACCTGCAGAAACTATCTAGCTGCTCTATTATTGATTGAACTCTGAATATTGGAGTCTATTCCGGCCCTTCAATAATCATTGAATAATGGTGTTTAATGAATCGGTTTCTGCAGATAGCTCCAGTGTTTATTTGCCAGGATCGCAACAGGACGTCAGGAGAGTGAGCTCAGAGCAGACGAATCAAGCAGGCGAGGGCCTTGTGTTTCACTCAGACCAGACGAATCAAGCAGGCGAGGGCCTTGTGTTTCACTCAGACCAGACGAATCAAGCAGGCAAGGGCCTTGTGTTTCACTCAGACCAGACGAATCAAGCAGGCAAGGGCCTTGTGTTTCACTCAGACCAGACGAATCAAGCAGGCGAGGGCCTTGTGCTTCACTCAGACCAGACGAATCAAGCAGGCGAGGGCCTTGTGCTCCACTCAGAGGAGACGAATCAAGCAGGCGAGGGCCTTGTGCTTCACTCAGACTAGACGAATCAAGCAGGCGAGGGCCTTGTGCTTCACTCAGACCAGACGAATCAAGCAGGCGAGGGCCTTGTGCTTCACTCAGACCAGACTAGTCCTCACACTGACTGTGATTTATCATAGGATAGAATATTCAACCCAGACAGAATTAAATCACATACATGAATACAACTCATTAAATGGACAAAGTGAACCAGTGTGTCTTGGAAAGATGGTTTTATTCTATACTGAACAATAATATAAATGCAACATGCAACAATTTCAACGAGTTACAGTTCATTAAAGGGATTCAGTCAATTTAAATAAATGAATGAGCTTGGCCTGGGAGGGCATAGGCCCACCCACTGGGGAGCAAGGATCAGACAATCAGAATTTGTTTTTCCACACAAAAGGGCTTTATTACAGACAGAAATACTCCTTAGCACCCCGCCCCACCCTTCTCCGATGATCCCGCAGGTGAAGAAGCTGGATGTGGAGGTCCTGGGCTGGCGAGGTTACACGTGGTCTGCTGTTGTGAGGGTGGTTGGACGAACTGCCAAATTCTCTAAAATGTTGGAGGCGGCTTATGGTTGAGAAATTAAGATTCAATTCTCTGGCAACAGCTTTGGTGAACATTCCTGCAGTCAGCATGCCAGTTGCACGCTCCCCCAAAACTTGAGACATCTGTGGCATTGTTGTGCGACACAACTACACATAATGATCACACTGTTTAATCAGCTTCTTTATATGCCACACCTGTCAGGTGGATGGATTCTATTGGCCAAGGAGAAAGTGTAATGCTCCGGGTGTCGTGGGTGTGGAGTCAAAAGCAGGAGACAGAGAGTTCAATGCTGTGCGTCTTTAATAGCACCAACGCACAATACACGAACAAGTACTAACAAGTACCTCTACAACAGAGCCGAAGGTTACATTGAAATAATCCCGCACAACAACCAGGCGGGCCGGCTGTCTAATAAAGACAAACTAATTAAACATACACAGGTGCTACCACTAAACATACAAGGAGGGGGAGGAAAGACAATCAGTGGCAGCTAATAGGCCGGTGAAGACGACCGCCGAGCGCCACCCGCCCGGGAAAGAGAACCACCCTCGGTCGGACTCGTGACAGAACGGCTCACATATAGGGATGTAAACAAATTTGTGCACAACATTTTTGTGTGTAAATATGGGACAAACACTTTACATGTTGCGTTTATATTTTTGTTCAGTGTACATACATTACGTTTCCCTTTTATAGGAAAATGGGCTAAGTTGGATGGTTTTCCTGTGAGACCCGGCCCCTAAAATCAGCGTCTGGCTGGCCGGCCGGCCCTCTTTGTCACTTGGAGCATACAGGAGGTGAAGTGACAGATTTGGATCACGGGGAACAGGACCCAGAAATGTGTCACGTTTAAATAACCCAACCGGTCTAATTCAGACCTGAATTATGAATGCACCAGAATGAGAAGAGGTAGCCTATGGGGAGTCAGGAGAACACTGCCCAGAGACACCATCTGAGGGCCTCACTCTATGAACTTTGAACCTTGACTGTAGCAACAGGGCAGGTAGGATCATTGGTTATAATCAGCATCATCACATCAGTGAACAATGGACAGTATGATTACATTTGGCCTATATTTAATACTTAATCCTGGTCCTGGGGACTCAAGCACTAATTGACTTGATTTATCTGCTCAACTCATGATAATTAAATCAGGTGTGTTAGCGCTAGGGCAAACACAAAAATATGCTCCCCTTTGGGTCTCCAGCACCAAAAATAAGAATCACTACATAAAGCAGCCATTACAGCTTTATAGATGTACTTTATAATAAAAGAATTGGAGAAGATCCCATGAAGACAGCAGGCCGTCTGCACATTGTTCTGCCAGACAGACGGTGCTGTCCCACTGACTGTCCCACAGACGGAGATCTCCGATGTGTCCCTACATTAGATTAGAGTCCCCTGCTCTGAGGCTCAGACACGGTGATGAGAACAGGACTGTTGTCTCTACACACTCCCTTCGGTAATCACATGGGCTGAGTCTCAAATGGCACCAAATTCCTGATGTAGTGCATTACCTTTGACCAGTGCTGCCGGGAATCAAGTCGTCTGTGTCCGAGATCCCACCCCTAGTGCACTATACAGGGAATAGGGTGGCATTTTGGACGTGTATCTCTCTGCTCCTTCTTATCAGCCATCGGCAGCAGATAAACAGTGAGAAGGCTTAGGGAGTGTCCTAATCCGACCATAATGGCTGCCAAGGTCACCTCAATCCTGTCAGTGGCAAAATGCCTGCTACCGAACCTATCCAATCGCAGTGTCTGTAGCACAGTTTGTGTGTGTGTGTGTGTGTCTCGACTTGTGTATTTCCCCAGCAGATTCCAAGATAAGAGTGCTGCTGCATTAAGTGTTCCATTTTCTCCATCACCAATATGTAATGAAAGATAAGAAGCATCATCACCAAAGCAGGCTGTTATTTGAATTAAGGCTGGAGTCCTACAGGGACCTGATGCCTGAATATCAGCAGCTCAGATAACGGAAGCCTCTTAGGATGCTGATCTGGGAGTGTCAGTGTTGAAATGTGTTAGGGGAGGGGTGGGTGAACGGTCTGTATCGTTTCAGCGAAGCCCTGATCTGAGGTCGGTAAACAACGGAATGCGTAATGATTTGCCGCCTGCTGATGGTCCCGCGCGCCTCAGTTGGGTTTTGATTGTTCTATGTAAAAGGAGTGCACTCACCACTACAAGTTGCTTTGAATAAAACGCCTTTGTTGAAATGGCATGTATATTAATGATGAGCCTGATAACCAACGTTCCTCAGATCTGCAGAACTGATTTTTGAACAGCTTGGAAGAGTCTATAGCACTTCTGAGGTGGGAGAGTTTCATTGTTGTTTTCCTGCCATTTCAGCTGTAAAACCTCTTCAGTCATGTTCCATAAAGACAATAATGTAACAGAAGCGACGAATGTTTATCTTTCATGTGTCTCTTTTGGAGTGTAGACTTAACAGAATGGCAATGAATAGCACACTCATCAAGGGCTGGGTGATATGGCCTAAAAATCAGATCTCCATCCCCCCCCCCCCCAAACTTATGGGCAATTCACAATATACTGTATCTAATTGTTTTTCTTTTTTTTTTCTCTAAATAAACTTTGCTCAATTAAAGGTTAATACATTGCATTTCAAACTGTCTGGAATAATGTAATGAATTCAAGGTATGTAAAACAATACCTAGGCTTAAAAACCCACTAATAATTTAATTATTTTATCTAAATAGTTTAACTGGCTTTTTTCACCTGATCTGGCTTTCAAGTCTGTCAATGAAAATGCTCTTTAAAAACAACAACTTTTGAACCAAAACGATGCAGTAATCAGTAATAATGACCAACAGCTTGTAGCTGGCGTTCTGGAAAGTAAACACGGGTCTCATGCACAACCTCTCAAGCACAAGGCCATGTGCTAATGAGTAGCCCGTTAATCTTTATATTTCAAGTTCATTCAAGTTGTTGGATCCACTTGCTTGCTAACAAGGTGGAACCGTTAAACTGTGATAGCGAGACCCTCCTTTTTGTGATAGCTAGACCCTCCTGTTTGTGATAACTAGACCCTCCTGTTTGTGATAGCTAGACCCTCCTGTTTGTGATAGCTAGACCCTCCTGTTTGTGATAGCTAGACCCTCCTGTTTGTGATAACTAGACCCTCCTGTTTGTGATAGCTAGACCCTCCTGTTTGTGATAGCTAGACCCTCCTGTTTGTGATAGCTAGACCCTCCTGTTTGTGATAACTAGACCCTCCTGTTTGTGATAACTAGACCCTCCTGTTTGTGATAACTAGAACATCCTGTTTGTGATAACTAGACCCTCCTGTTTGTGATAACTAGACCCTCCTGTTTGTGATAACTAGAACATCCTGTCCGTCTCCAACTGTTTGAACAACACAGCCTGTTCACTTTGTTTAGATTTGGAAATCAACTGTCCTACCTGGATAAGCTGTTTATTTCTCCGAATGAGAACGAGTTGCCATTCCTTATATTATTGTATGCTCAAGGCACAATTATAAAACACAGACTAGACCGCTAGCACAAGTCTGTGGCTAACATGCTGCATGCTGCTAGCGGTACAGCGTGCGACACACGTAAATGTTCATTGATACCCTGGTTTCAGTAGGGTCTGCTCTGTTCTACATTTTGGAAGTTGAGGAATTAAAAGGATATCGATAGAAAGGTCAAATTCTCCTCTATTACAGTCAAATCATGTCCGAGCGTTTCGGTGTCCATACGACTGATTGCTGTTGGACCAAACCTCACATGCAAATAGCGAGTTGAAACTTCAGAGAGGAGGAAGTGATCTTTTGTCGTTGTTGTGATTGGCTTGGTGTCTGTGTGAGAGTGGGAAGGTGTACAGGTCACACAGCACAGAAAGAAGGAAGGAGACGAGACCAAAGAGAGAGAATGCCCATAAAAACAAACAGAAAATAGGAAACCGAGCATATTGCGATACAGGTGCTAATAGCTAATGGCACCGGGGTAGGCGAGTCACGCACCACGGTAACCATTGGGGGCATTGGAGGCATTGCGCACTCTCGGTATAACGCCCACCTCAAGCTTCAAATAAGGCAGGAAAACCCGCACAACCATTTTCACCACACCATCGCTGTTACATCTATAGATAAAGCACTATTTCATCTATACAGCTTTTTACTTTCAGCTTTTAAGCAGAATGTGGAGGTTTGGTTTTGGGAATACCAGAAGTGTCAAACTACACACCCTTTCCTCCACCATTTGAATTTTTCAGACTGGTTTCCACAGCGAGCCTCAGATAGACAGACTGGAGAACAAGACCCTGGCTCATCCCAAATGACATCCTATTTCTTTTTATAGTGCCCTACTTTTGACCAGGGCCTTGGGATACATACCGAGAGGAGGGAGAGAGACAGAGGAAAGGAGAGGAGATGAGAGACAGACCGAGAGGAGGGAGAGAGACAGAGGAAAGGAGAGGAGACGAGAGACCGACCGAGAGGAGGGAGAGAGACAGAGGAAAGGAGAGGAGACGAGAGACAGACCGAGAGGAGGGAGAGAGACAGAGGAAAGGAGAGGAGACGAGAGACCGACCGAGAGGAGGGAGAGAGACAGAGGAAAGGAGAGGAGACGAGAGGAGGGAGAGAGACAGAGGAAAGGAGAGGAGACTAGAGACAGACCGAGAGGAGGGAGAGAGATAGAGGAAAGGAGAGGAGACGAGAGACGGACCGAGAGGAGGGAGAGAGACAGAGGAAAGGAGACGAGAGACAGACCGAGAGGAGGGAGAGAGACAGAGGAAAGTAGAGGAGACGAGAGACAGACCGAGAGGAGGGAGAGAGACAGAGGAAAGGAGAGGAGACGAGAGACAGACCGAGAGGAGGGAGAGAGACAGAGGAAAGGAGAGGAGACGAGAGACAGACCGAGAGGAGGGAGAGAGACAGAGGAAAGGAGAGGAGACGAGAGACAGACCGAGAGGAGGGAGAGAGACAGAGGAAAGGAGAGGAGACGAGAGACAGACCGAGAGGAGGGAGAGAGACAGAGGAAAGGAGAGGAGACGAGAGACAGACCGAGAGGAGGGAGAGAGACAGAGGAAAGGAGAGGAGACGAGAGACAGACCGAGAGGAGGGAGAGAGACAGAGGAAAGGAGAGGAGACGAGAGACCGACCGAGAGGAGGGAGAGAGACAGAGGAAAGTAGAGGAGACGAGACGAGAGACAGACCGAGAGGAGGGAGAGAGAGACAAACGAAAGGAGAGGAGACGAGAGAAAGACCGAGAGGAGGGAGAGAGACAGAGGAGATGAGAGACAGACTGAGAGGAGGGAGAGAGAGACAGAGGAAAGGAGAGGAGACGAGAGACAGACCGAGAGGAGGGAGAGAGACAGAGGAAAGGAGAGGAGACGAGAGACAGACCGAGAGGAGGGAGAGAGACAGAGGAAAGGAGAGGAGACGAGAGACAGACCGAGAGGAGGGAGAGAGACAGAGGAAAGGAGAGGAGACGAGAGACCGACCGAGAGGAGGGAGAGAGACAGAGGAAAGGAGAGGAGACGAGAGGAGGGAGAGAGACAGAGGAAAGGAGAGGAGACGAGAGACAGACCGAGAGGAGGGAGAGAGACAGAGGAAAGGAGACGAGAGACAGACCGAGAGGAGGGAGAGAGACAGAGGAAAGGAGAGGAGACGAGAGACAGACCGAGAGGAGGGAGAGAGACAGAGGAAAGGAGAGGAGACGAGAGACAGACCGAGAGGAGGGAGAGAGACAGAGGAAAGGAGAGGAGACGAGAGACAGACCGAGAGGAGGAGAGAGACAGAGGAAAGGAGAGGAGACGAGAGACAGACCGAGAGGAGGGAGAGTGACAGAGGAAAGGAGAGGAGACGAGAGACAGACCGAGAGGAGGGAGAGAGACAGAGGAAAGGAGAGGAGGCGAGAGACAGACCGAGAGGAGGGAGAGAGACAGAGGAAAGGAGAGGAGACGAGAGACAGACCGAGAGGAGGGAGAGAGAGACAAACGAAAGGAGAGGAGACGAGAGAAAGACCGAGAGGAGGGAGAGAGACAGAGGAGATGAGAGACAGACTGAGAGGAGGGAGAGAGAGACAGAGGAAAGGAGAGGAGACGAGAGACAGAACGAGAGGAGGGAGAGAGAGACAAACGAAAGGAGAGGAGACGAGAGGGAGGGAGAGAGACAGAGGAGACGAGAGACAGACCGAGAGGAGGGAGAGAGACAGAGGAAAGGAGAGGAGACGAGAGACAGACTGAGAGGAGGGAGAGAGAGACAGAGGAAAGGAGAGGAGACGAGAGACAGACCGAGAGGAGGGAGAGAGACAGACCGAGAGGAGGGAGAGAGACAGAGGAGATGAGAGACAGACTGAGAGGAGGGAGAGAGAGACAGAGGAAAGGAGAGGAGACGAGAGACAGACCGAGAGGAGGGAGAGAGACAGAGGAAAGGAGAGGAGACGAGAGACAGACCGAGAGGAGGGAGAGAGACAGAGGAAAGGAGAGGAGACGAGAGACAGACCGAGAGGAGGGAGAGAGACAGAGGAAAGGAGAGGAGACGAGAGACCGACCGAGAGGAGGGAGAGAGACAGAGGAAAGGAGAGGAGACGAGAGGAGGGAGAGAGACAGAGGAAAGGAGAGGAGATGAGAGACAGACCGAGAGGAGGGAGAGAGACAGAGGAAAGGAGACGAGAGACAGACCGAGAGGAGGGAGAGAGACAGAGGAAAGTAGAGGAGACGAGAGACAGACCGAGAGGAGGGAGAGAGACAGAGGAAAGGAGAGGAGACGAGAGACAGACCGAGAGGAGGGAGAGAGACAGAGGAAAGGAGAGGAGACGAGAGACAGACCGAGAGGAGGGAGAGAGACAGAGGAAAGGAGAGGAGACGAGAGACAGACCGAGAGGAGGGAGAGAGACAGAGGAAAGGAGAGGAGACGAGAGACAGACCGAGAGGAGGGAGAGAGACAGAGGAAAGGAGAGGAGACGAGAGACAGACCGAGAGGAGGGAGAGAGACAGAGGAAAGGAGAGGAGACGAGAGACAGACCGAGAGGAGGGAGAGAGACAGAGGAAAGGAGAGGAGACGAGAGACAGACCGAGAGGAGGGAGAGTGACAGAGGAAAGGAGAGGAGACGAGAGACAGACCGAGAGGAGGGAGAGAGACAGAGGAAAGGAGAGGAGGCGAGAGACAGACCGAGAGGAGGGAGAGAGACAGAGGAAAGGAGAGGAGACGAGAGACAGACCGAGAGGAGGGAGAGAGAGACAAACGAAAGGAGAGGAGACGAGAGAAAGACCGAGAGGAGGGAGAGAGACAGAGGAGATGAGAGACAGACTGAGAGGAGGGAGAGAGAGACAGAGGAAAGGAGAGGAGACGAGAGACAGAACGAGAGGAGGGAGAGAGAGACAAACGAAAGGAGAGGAGACGAGAGGGAGGGAGAGAGACAGAGGAGACGAGAGACAGACCGAGAGGAGGGAGAGAGACAGAGGAAAGGAGAGGAGACGAGAGACAGACTGAGAGGAGGGAGAGAGAGACAGAGGAAAGGAGAGGAGACGAGAGACAGACCGAGAGGAGGGAGAGAGACAGACCGAGAGGAGGGAGAGAGACAGAGGAGACGAGAGACAGACCGAGAGGAGGGAGAGAGACAGAGGAGACGAGAGACAGACCGAGCAATAGAAGAGCAGCACATGGTGAGATGAGTCTACTTTGCAGACGGCCAGGGAGCAGTGACAGCCCCTAGTGTAGAGAGATGGAGATGGACCCATTTCATAGTGAAAGGGGGGCTGACCTGAAGTGATTTAATAGTGTTTTATCCTCCATGAAAGATTAATAGGTATGGCTGGGCTGGCTGGCTGGCTGGCTGGGCTGGCTGGCTGGCTGGTGAAGCACCCTGGATAGATGTGAATCATGGTACAGTAGGCCAGGGAGCCAGTGACTGTGGACATGCAGTTCCACGCACACACACCGGCTACAAAGAGCTGGGCTACAAAGAGTCTTTGATTTTTCGACAGAAAATGGTTGTTTGAAGTGTGATGTTTTACAGAGGTCATTCTTCTACAGCGAGTGTACGAAACATTAGGAACACCGGCTCTTTCCATGAGACTGACCAGGTTAATCCAGGTGAAAGCTATGATCCCTTATTGATGTCACTTGTTAAACCCACTTCAATCAGTGTAGATGAAGGGGAGGAGACAGGTTGAAGAAGGATGTTTAAGCCTTGAGACAATTGAGACATGGATTGTGCATGTATGTTATTCAGAGGGTGAATGGACAAGACAAAATATTTAAGTGCCTTTGAATGGAGTATGGTATTTTATTTTTGTATTTGTATTTAGCCTTTATTTAACTAGGCAAGTCAGTTGAGGACAAATTCTTATGACGGCCTACCAAAATGCAAAAGGCCTCCTGCGGGGATGGGGACTTGGATTCAAAATAATAATGTAGGACCAAACATCACGACAAGAGAGACACCACTCCGTAAAGAGAGACCTAAAGACAACAACATAGCATGGCAGCAACACAACATGGCAGCAGCACAACATGGTACAAACATTATTGGGCACAGTCAACAGCACAAAGGTCAAGAAGGTAGAGACAACAATACATCACACAAAACAGCCACAACTGTCAGTAAGAGTGTCCATGATTGCGTCTGTGAATGAAGAGTTTGAGATAAAACTGTCCAGTTTGAGTGTTTGTTGCAGCTCGTTCCAGTCTCTAGCTGCAGCGAACTGAAAAGACGAGCGACCCAGGGATGTGTGTGCTTTGGGGACCTTTAACAGAATGTGACTGGCAGAACGGGTGTTGTATGTGGAGGATGAGGTGTCTCAGATAGGGGGGAGTGAAGCCTAAGAGGGTTTTAAGTGTGTCAAGAACTGCAACGCTGCTGGGTTTTTCACACTGAACAGTTTTGTGTGTATCAAGAATGGTCCACCACCCAAAGGACATACAGCCATCTTGACACAACAGTGGGAAGTATTGGAGTCAACATGGGCCAGCACCCCGTGTGGAACACTTTTGAAACCTTGTAAAGTCAATGCTCTGATGAATTGAGGCTGTTCTGAGGGGGAAAGTGGGGGGAGGGTGCAACTCAATATTGAGAAGGTGTTTCTAATGTTTTGTACACTCAGTGTGTATCTGGTCTATGGGATATTCATAAACCCCTGGTCACTCAGCCTGTGGAATTGGTGATAGTCATTTTACATAGAGATCTCATCTACTGGGGTTCACATCCATTGGAAAACAAATTCAGTATTTAGGCTAATGTCCTCTTTATTGAAATGCACTATCAGTCGCTGCACTAGAGAATATGTTTAGGTTTAATGTATGAAACATAGTCAGTCTGTGACCCAGAATAACTAGGGTTATTAGTGCCGCAGTTGGCTCCCCAGTTTTGCTGCTCTCAACGATTTATCAAAGAAGGCAGTGAAGACCTTATCAGACTCCAACAACCTTATCAGCTGAGAAGAAAAGGCAAAGCCGGCTTTCCCTTTAAAGTTATACGTCTATTATAGCAGACATTGAGCCTGTCAATAGCATGGAGAATCCTCTCAAAATAAATCAGAGTTATATGGACACAATGAAGGAAGGTAGCCATGGAAATCAGATGGTAAGCTATAGAGCTTCAAGTTGAACGGTATCCTCCTCGCCAAATGGGACACTGTCCTCCTTACAGGACTTTTAGGTTCTCCCCAACCAGGATTTATTCACTAAGTGGCATCTAAGACAGTGTTGAAAGTGAACATACTTTCTCATCTACGTTTAGATCCACATATTATTCGAGGGTTACTGGTGTCTATGCTTCTGGGCCTTCAAAAAGAAACATTTTTGACAGTAACCCTTCCTGTTGAGGTAGAAAGAATGTGGACACTGTTGCTTAGATAGGCAGTGGAGTATGTAAGGACAAGGCTGCGTTGCTATGGAGACGGTAGTCTGTTGTAGAAATGCAGAATGTAAACTTTGGCGCACAGGTCTGGGGCTGCATCTCAAATGGTACCCTTATTCCCTGTATAGTGCCTATGTGCCCTGGTCAAAAGTTATGTACTATTCAGGGAATAAGGTGCCATTTTGGACTCAGCCTGGGTCTGTCCGCGTGGTTAAAGCCCTGTTAAAAGCATGGAGCGCTAGGTTGACTGGCATGCCTCCAGTCGCCTCCAGGCTGTATCCCAAAACGGCACCCTATTCCCTATAAAGTGCACTACTTTTGACCAGAGCCCTGCATAGAAAACAAGTTACCATTTGGGACAGAACCCCAGTCTCTCATCACATTCACCACTTGCGGACCACCTGCTTGACACGGCTATATGCTGAGGTAATGTTACCCTTCCCTATCCAGCCATTCTCCATTCACTGGAGCAGTTTAAACATGCGCCTATGGTTTAAACCAGTTTGTGTTGTCAGTTGTCGAAACATTTCACTCAGGGTGAATGTGCTGAGAGTCAGCAGTTCCAACAGCATTTTCCTGTCGGACGTTACCATCTTACCTCAGACCATCCTGAGGCACACAACTTAACTAAGACTCTGTAAAAGACTACTACACTACACCTATCCTCGGCA